>NC_066600.1:300000-435000 GCF_905475345.1 Vespula vulgaris | reverse complement strand
TCCAATATTTTTACAATCATTAACAAAATTTATAAATGTATCAGACTCAAAAAATATTTGTGTTATTATAAAATCTGCACCTGCGTCAACCTATAAGTAATTGACATCAAATTATTATAATTTATATATCAAGTACTACTTACATGTAACAAGCTTCGTGTGGACACAATTATCTTGCAATTCTAACGTATAAATTAAAGATCAATATTGTTAATTATAAAATGTCAATAGTTGGACAAATTTGAGATTATTAGTTTCATAATGACTTATACTCTTTTGGCTCTAATTTATGAATCTATTTAAATTTTCCAAGAAATTATTTATCCGAACTTTAAAGAAACAAATTATATATAAGATTCATACTTTTGCTTTTAGATAAAAGAGATCAAAATCTTTGTTTGGCGATAACGGATGCATATCGGGATAACCCGCAACACAAATACTAAATTTTTTACCAAAACATGATCTAATAAATTTGACTAAATCAATAGCATGTGGAAAATCACCATCTTCGAGTATCGAATCTGAAATTTGATTAATTATTTTAAAATGTCAAATCTATGATTTGTAATTAGAGCGATAAAGAATATGTATTATTTACCTCCTTGAAGTGCAAAAATATTTCTTATTCCAAGATTGTACGCTCTTTTTAATATCATTTCTACGTTGGATCGTTTCAAACCTTTAGCCGCTACATGTAATAACGTACGAGAAGGAAATTGTTCAACTATATCCAAGGATAAATAAGAATTTATAAGACCTTTAGTATGCCAAGTTAGAGCATAAAACAAAGGAGAATATTTGTCCATCTCTGCAAAGAATCTAAACCCAAAAATTTTATGAAACATTATGAAATTTATATTCTTTATTACTATACCAACCTTTTATAAATATCGCTAGATCCTTTCATCGGAAAAAGTTCGAAGCTGTAGAATACTTCTTTCTTATTAATTTTTTCATTAATCACTTGCTGCAGATGAACCAATTCATTCGTACGTCTATTTAACTGACAATCCTTTGTTATCTTACAGTCATCGTCGTTATTGATCTTTCCTTCCAACATTACTTTTATTCCCGCAACAAAACTTCTCATTATTAATTTCTACTGGAAATATCAAGCCCAAATAGAAATTTTGGGTTATTTTACTTGATAAATAATAATATCAACTTTCTTTGCAGTGTAATACTTTTCAGCAGGAATATCTCATTGATCAGAATTATTCTCATTTTTGCAATAAAAAATATTTTGCAATTCATCTCAATTTCATATTAGAAAGGAAAGGTTCCGTTATCCTACACACAATGATAAAGCGAAACAATAAAGATTTAATGTTCTTTTCTATTCTTTCGTACTGAATTCTACTTAATATATTTATAAACTTTCTTTGAATTAAAACTTACGTGCATGGATATATAAGATCGTTTTAATCGCCCTTAAACTTAGTCTTCTTGGATAAATATAATTTGTCCACAGAAGAAGGAGATACTTTCACCAAAAATAGCTTCTTTTCCATGTCGTGTATAATTGTCGATAACGGCTTTAATATCACGAATATCAATTATATTAAATATTTCTATTCGTAGAATGTTTTATACTACTCATCCTCGCAACCGAACTCATCTTCCGTTGGACGCATCCAACTCGCACAAGGCACAGCAAGCGAATAAGCGAATATATTACGTGTACTGCACATTTAGTTATAACGATCGATCCGGAAAGACCTGGGAAAAGACCTGGGAAAAGACCTGGGAAAAGACCGGGGATACGACCTGGAATACGACCCGGGATGTGATTCGAGATACGACCCGGAATAAATGAAATCAATAATGCTCCAAATATAGCGCATGCGTATAGTTATATAATTTGGAAGCTGTATTGATCATTTAGCTATAATAATGCTATAAATCCCGGGAGAATCCCTGGGACGTGCATGCGGAGATGGAAAAAGAATGACGCAACCCAGGCGAAGCGATTACGTCATAGGAAGCTCGGAACGACCGTTAGCTAATCGACACAAGGATCGATATCGTTTACTCCAGAAATCGATTTATCGATAAATTCGAAGGAATACTCGTCTCGATACGAAATCGCGACAACAAAGGTATATACTAATCTTTTATTATATGAATTCGATCGTTTTTTTCTCGCTCTCTCACAATGTTCGTTACGATTCGACCATGCTCTGGTCTTCTTTCATATTACCGACCTATTTGATTATTTGGATAAGAAGACGAAGCTCAACCTCGTTCACTCGATATACCCATTCCAGATATATTCGAGAAAGAAGGAAGTAATTTGTACAGTCAGCAAAATAGATCGGTTCTTTACCATCGGTACATGAAAATATATCTTCGCACGGTTTACGAATCGAAGCTAATAGGTTATCTCTATCTGGAACGCGTAACATGTTATAGACGCGTAGGGTGGAATGAACATCGGTCGGTAAAACAGATCGACGCTTTTCGATTTCACACGCCGTATTCGACTGATAAGTCGAAGGCAGATGTATTAATATATAACATGATTAATGTAAACATGTACGTAAAAGCGTGGGAAAGGTGGGGATAAGAAGGGAAAAGTAAACATGTAACCTCGAGATGAGTCGTTCATAAAAATATAAACAGTGCGAAGGATCGACTACGGCAAAGTGGCGAGTGTGTTTACGGTGTGTGACAAGGAGTGAGAGAGAAAGGCAAGTACAGGTTCTCCAGAGAGCGAGTGAACGAACGAGAGAAAGAGATAGATGGTAAGTGAGAGGGAAGAAGTAAGAAAGAGAGTGAGAGAGCGAGAGAGAGGGAAGAGAGCGGGTGGAACCGGCCAGAAGCAAGCGTGCGCGTGTCGAAGATAATCACGACCACCTTGGTATCACCCATGTGCTCGAAATTTATTTCTCCGTCGTTTTCGTTGTTTTTCATTGGTTCGCGTAAGATTTCGGAGGGAAAGCATTCGTTTGCATCGATCGCGAAGGTTAGATCGCGTTTTAACGTCAACGTGTGACATCGGTTAAATTTTACAAAGTTCGACGAAAGAGGAGGAGGAGGAGGAGGAGGGGAACGGGGGAAGAAAAGAAGAAAGAAGAAATTTTTTGCTTCGAAGCCGAAGGGAGGAACGGCCGTCTTTGGAATTTTTGGACTATCATGGCGACTTTTAAGGATCTTAAAAATGACTGGACAGCCTTGTGTCAAAATTCCACCGATTGTTGGACGGAATCCGGTGAGTACCATTTTCTTCTTCTTCTCTTCAATATCTTTCTTACGATTCGTTGGAAATATTCGTTAGAATGCAAATACGTATACATACGTATAGGTTAGTTTAACCTTTAAGATCGAGACTATGTAAACAATGTAAACGATGTATTATTCATCGGATATACGTATAATCGTGTACACGAGTTAAGATCGTGTTTATCGTTTGTGTATGTATAATTGAACATTCGAGTTAGGTTAGGATAAGGGATTTCATTCTTGTTCAAATAAGATTAAGAGTCGTAAGAGCGTGTACGTGTATCTTTTTTTCTACGTTAAAACGAGATAAACGTAATCTTGCGACGTAACGATAGATCATCTGTCGTGAAATTTAATCGAAGAATTAATTAATCGAAGAAACTGACAAAGTTTAGAATTGGACGAGATCATTGATGGAGCTTTCGCGCTCTCTCTCTCTCTCTCTCTGGCATTTTAACACGTTACATGTTAAAATTACATAGATAATTTGAAATGTTACGTCGTCGGTGTTCTCTCGTCCATTCGAGTTTACGGCGATCCCATGTAATTATGCAATAGCGTTAAAGAGTCCGCTTTATGGGTGTATAGATACGTGTTGATTTGATACATGCATACGTATATATATGTATATATATATATATAAAAAGGACAGAACGTGCTCTCGCAGGTGTTTGTCGAAGGTTGCCGAGGAGACACACTCGACCGTTACTCCGGAACGTTTCTTTGCGATTACCGGTTTATCTCTTTCTCGCTCTATCTCTTCGTCGTAAGTGGAAACTTATTCTAAAAACGAATATCGCAATGTACTCGAGTGATAGTACGCGTAAGATCGATTAGCATAAGCTTGCCATGCGTTACGAACGATCCCGTTGCTGTTCTCTTTAAGGATCCTGGACCATATAAAAAAATACTTTTGTGTATGAAGTAACATAGGTTATAATGCGAATTGGATAGAAGTCAAATTAATTAATTAGAATTTAGAAATAATTACGTGACGATAACGTGACGACGTTAGTCCGCGCGCGCGCGCGTGTGTGTGTATGCGTGGAGTACAGATTTATGTTCAAATATAAATAAACAATATACAGATGATACAAATCAATATGAAATACGATATGTAAAAAGTAATATCTATCTCGTATATTGTAATATCGTAAATTATTAAGTATTACATTACATATACATATATCGTTTATCTTAAGGATATAGAATGGAATATGCAATCGTGCAAACGGATTTTCTTCACTTACGTGCTTTTCCTTCTAATGTAAAATGATGTAACTCTCTCTCTCTCTCTCCTCTCTCGTATACACACATACGCGCGCGCGCGCGCGCACTATTTAACCGTATATGCCCGATGTCCGTTGACTTTCTCAGTCGTCTCTTCGTAGGTTAGACGAAGCGTGAAAGCGTTGGACATTTTACGTTAAACGAGTAACTCGTTTCCGCCAAGAGGATCGACGAATTTTTTTCCATATTTTTTTCCCTTTTTTTTTTTTTCTTCTTAATTTCGTCTCTCACCTTCTCGATAATTTTTAGCCCCGGTGAAATATTTAACTCGTGAAAGATGTATTTTCACGTAGGTGAAAGCATCGCGTTAATGTCGCGTTGTCGTCGTCCCGTTAGACTCGTTCGTATCGGATTCTACCATAATAGGAAGGGTAATTCCACTTTTACGTTAGACGTAAAAGTCGATATATCTCGAGGATGTTTCTCGAACATGTTTCTCTTGAGATTTTTTTTTTTTTCTAATGAAAAATCATTATCTTTTAGGGTAATTAGTTTGATTAAATTCTAGGATTTCTCGTATCTCTCTCTCTCTCCCCCTCCTCTCTTTCTTTCTTTCTTTCTTTCTTTTTCCATCGAGTGGGATCAAGGAGTTAATGAATGAAGTTGTAACGACCTACATGAAGAAGCCGAGATGAGTACTCGTTAGTCATGTGCGATCTCGATTTCCCCCGTCGAGTTATACACTCTTACCGCTTAGATCACGTTTCTCGTTTCTTCCTTCACTTCTCGTACAATTATGCAGGCTACCTATAATTTCAGAGAACACTTCTGAGATTATTATTATCAATCGTGATCGAAAGAAAAGAGATAAAGAAAGAAAGGAAAAAGAAAAAAAGTACCGAGCCTGTAGTTTGGACAATTAAATAATAAGATAATATCGAGTTGCTCGAAATAAGACAATGTTCGATAATTATACGATATTTGTAAATAATAATACGAGATGCGTAGTATAATATGGATAGACGAAGGATAACGAATCGATCAAGAGGACGATGTTTAATCGTACGAACGATTGTACGTATGGGTAGCTTGTCACAGAGAACTTTTTTACAAATGATATATATTGTTATATTTTTATATATATATTTATTTATTTGTGTATATTTTTTTTGTTATTAATAAAACCAAGGGAAATAATCGTGTGAATAAATCGCGTTCTAACTGGGACTGCAAATAGCGTGTAACGTTACGCTCGCGTTGCGCCTGTAATGCGGACTACTACCGTATTTGTTCTTTATTACGAACCGTATATCGTGCATCTAATAGTCGTTCTTTCCTTTTTGGAATCGGCTTCTCTCCTTCCAAAGTGCATCGCCCACTTTATCTTCTTAGTTTCTTTCGTATCGATGTATTTCTTACTTATAGCGAAACCAAGATTTCGTTCATTGGTAGCATGATTTATCGTTACCAACGGATGAAATTAAAGTTTCCTATTAGAAAAGTAAATAGATAATTAATTAATCGTGTTTTATCAATCAATATACAAGATACGTTTTCTTTAACTCTTTCAAATCTTATATGTTTCATTAGAACTTCGCTAGAACAAATTTTCAAGTTTCTATGCTTTTTGTTTCATTACTTTTCAAGTTTCTTTTATTTACTAAAAGTATAAGTTCTACCGAGACATAAGAATAGTCAAAATTTCGCACAATATTAATTTTCATCCGAAACTAAATTGTCTTATATATTTAGAAAGAGTTGTGATATCGATCGAAAGTTTATCGAACTTTACGATTACGTTATAGTAATCGTAATTTTTTAAAAATATAATTTGTTATAATTACAGTATCCAACTTGATTTTATTGATTATTTTAATATCACTATCGCCGCTTTCTAAAAGCCACACGAAAGTCTTTCGCCAATCTACATTATCTGCATATAATATATACGTGTATATAGTTATAGATATATGTATTCAGAAGGGAACGACAGAGTCCGAGCGACGTAGGAACGATCTTTCTTTCTTCGTGGTTTTTCTATCGTCGATTAGGAGGGCGCCGTAGCCACGTAAAAGGTAGGACTCGGCCGATTAGAAAGTTCCAATCGCGCGTACACTTCGAATGCATTTGCAACGAAACAAAACTCTCGGGTATCTTGTTCAACGATTGCTTCTGTTCGTCGTTTGAGCTTCCTATCTGCCGGTTCCGATATCAACATGCCAATTACACTTTGTAAACGCTACCAATTACGCCAAGTCTTTCATGTATCTTTCGTTCTTCTTAAACGTTTCAAGATAAGCCGACAGATCAATGAGATACACACACGTGCGCACGCACGTATATATTTTGTGTTTTTCGTACTTTAAACATTTGAAGCTAATCGATTTGAATTACTTATCCGACAAGAAAGAAGAAGTACCTTTTTTTTATTGTTGCATCTGTATATTTCTTATTTAGTTTCCGTTTGATCATAAAAAGTAATTTCGAGAATTTCTTACAAAAAAGGATAGAGAAACAATATTGTCGATTTTGGGAAAATTCGTTCGGATGGATTAAATAATCGGGTAAGATATAAATTTTATTATTGCGCATTGAAGTCGACGTAGCGCGTTAAGTCATTCCTCGCACTATTATATGTACAACTTTTATTAAACTTATTCGATCTACGTAAAAGGTGCCTGCTGGACGTTCTACGTAACGTCGGTATTACAACTTTAATAAGAACACGGTAGTTCGAAAGAAGAGCAAACATGGAACGCTGTACGTTACCTTTTTCTGAATGAAGAGGGGAAACAGTTTGAAACTCCAGCTACCACGTCGCTCTTGAAAAGTGTTGAGAACACCATGGAAGTTGACGCGAATAATATAGATAATCGATTACGAAATAAGTAATGTCAGCTATCTTGACAACGTGGAGAACTTTTACAACTCGAAAATAGATTTTTATACCCTCGTTCTCTTTTATCGACTTTTCGGATATCATACGCATAGATATACAAGAAAATGTAATAATTAAGAAACTATTCATATTTATATTTATATTTTCGAAGGGAAATACAATTTTTTCATTACTTTCTTCGTTCATCCACGTATTATTTGTACTTATTTATTTTTTTTTCTATAAAACATCGAACGAGGTAGAAGCATATTAGTTCGTCCGATTTTCTGTCCACTACCACACACACACACACACATTCGTTCGTTTGGATATTCACAATCCGGTGTTTCTATTTATTCAATTAATCTCGATGTGGTCAGGTCGCTCTCTCTTTCTCTTTTTCTCTCTACATTCGATTCCGATCGATCGTCGAGATCGAATACTCGGAACGTTTCAACTATCATTGCGTATTAGCGTTAGCCAAGAGGTCTGCTCTTCTCTAGGGAGTCATTAATTGGAAAAGAAATCGGCGATCGTGCGGTGCTCGCCGCATGTAATTTTCTGCTACGAAGGAATCATCGGTGTAGCACCCATATATATATATGTATATATATATATATATATATATATATATATATATATACACACATATTACACACACACACACTGTGTGTGCACAGACACATTCAGAAATCGAACCAGAACTTCCAATTTTGATATTTATCTTTTAGTTTGCTGCCGGCAAATTCGACTTTGTTTCGATACCTACCTCTTTACTTATCGATTTTCGTAGACCTACTTTTAATCGAGAGATCGAGATTATTCTTTGAATAAAATCGAAATCGTTTCAATTAGACTCTCGAGATAATTTGTTGTCGAAAGTTGTATTTTAACGATCAGAACGATAAGAATGTTTTTTATTTAACAACGTTTAAGTCGTTTAATTTTTTTCTTTAATAATATATACGTACGTATATATACGATGTAAATTCAGGGAAAAAAGTCCTTCGCTTATTTTTAGATCTCTTAGATTATTTCTATATCGATGTCGATATCTTGGAATTTTCATCTTTAAGAAATATCTCGGATGCTAGCGATTAGTCTTCGAGTAAGTTCGTCGATTCGATCTTCGAAGGTAATCGATGTTAGATGCGCGAGACGGCTATTGATTAGGTCATAATTAGATGGAAGGTCATTTGGGAGAGTAAAGTATTAATTAACTTTGTATAAATGCAATTTTTTATTTATTTAAATTTTGTTATGTTCAATTTTGTATTCCTTTTTAATTATTTCTTATAAAAAATTTTTTTATTTAAATTTTGCTATATTCAATTTTATATTCCATTTTAATTTTTTCTTATAAGCAATTTAATCAAATCAATATAAATAAAATTTCAAGATACATACGCGCGTATATAAAAACGCGCCGTAACAAAAAAACGTAAGATCGATACTTGATCGATCATCGCGGAATGAGATCGACGATCGAGAAAAGAAGATTCCTCCATTCTTTTTTCCCACTTCCTTTTCTACAGGCGAAGGAGAAAGGCGAATCATTTTAACTATGCTCTATTTCGAGTAAGATAATTCGCAATAAGCACGACCACCCACTCGTCACCGTACATTGACTCTTACCGTCGAAAGTACAAATTATTAGTTTAGCCTAATTTCACTTTGCATTTGGTCTTACAATCTCTCGTATTTTTTCGTTTTTATTGCTCATCCCCCTTCTGTTCGTTCCGTTAATCTTAGATATAAGAAATACCATCTTCGAATCCACTTGAGACAGCCTGATAGACAATAAATTATTTCGCTGACGTATATATGTCCAAAGATTTCAAGGATACTTCTCGAAGTGAAAGAAGAGTTCCCACGAACGAGAAAAATAAAGAATGCGAACATTGTTCTATTTTTTTTTTTCTTTTCTTTTCATTTTTTTCTTTTACGATTTTTCGACTTTGCACGACGTCCAATTCGAAAGCTAAACTTTTAGAAATCATCGATTGTGATATATTCGAAAAATCGATCGCATCTCGCTCATTAGTTCGACTCGTAGAGATCGGAAACATCGTTATCTCAATACTACGATCAATTTCTTTCACTCGAAGCGAAAGCACGTGTTCGATCTTTCGTGTCGTTCGAATTACAGGTTTTAAACTCGATTTATTTTCTGCCAATTGTCAATGCATTATGGACGAATGACGAGATGTATTTAACATTTGCGCGCGCGCGTGTGTGTGTTTGTCAATAATATATAATATAAATAATAAATATCGCCAAAATATTTTGAATTAGGGATAATTGGCACTCGTTTCATTTGTTATTTTTTGGTTGACAAAAGACAAGAAATAACTTGAAAATATTTAACACGAACTAACAGTTGCCTACTTAATCGCATTGACGCTAAATCTACTTTGCAGTGTTTTAATATTTTTTTTACCAAGTTGAAAAAAGTATTTAACCGATTTTTGAAATTATTCAGAAACTTTTGCTTCGATCTGTACGACTTAAAAATATCTTTTTTTTTTCTTTTTTTTGACATACCTTGATCAATTTTAAACGATTAGATTTAATTATATACTTGAAATATACGAATCTGACTAATGTATGAATTTCCGTGATTAATTCGCATGTTTAAAGAGAAAGTTAATGACGTAAGAACGATGAGCGTAAAAACAAAAAAATCTTTTTTTTAACACAACGTACGTGGATTGTCAACAGTTTGTTAATCTTATAAAAAAAAAAAAACCAAACTGCTTCCGTATTCGTAAGATCGATCGCGGTTACAGAAATTTCTTCTCACACTGTCACCAATCAGCTGTTACATCTATTTATCTATCTGTCTGTCTTTAAAAGCTTCGAGTCGAAGTATACATGTATATACAAAGTAGTATATACGTGTATACGTACGTATGTATAAACTTTTACGTTCGTGGTCAAAGCACGCTGCTCATCTTTCTAGCTGACCTTTCGTGACTGGAACACTTTGCATTTTTTCCGGTAGCTTCTTCTTCTTCTTCTTCTTTCTCCTCCTTCTCCCTCTACTTCTGTTCTTCTCCTTAGCAGCATGCTTTATAGAAACAGAGAATTGACGATGGAAAGTCCTAATTTATTCGGAGAAAATCCACTTTCCGTTTGCAATCATACATCTTTTTGTTCGTTATAATAAATATGTCTCTTAGTTTTCTTTTTTTTTCTCTCTCTATTACAAGCAATTTTCTTATAACAGAAAAATTTGATACTGCGTTATTTATCGAAAACTATAAATATTATATCACTAAATATAGCACATACGTAGATATATAATGTAACATATATTACCGATATCGACCATTAAGATTATAATAATAGTAATATTTAACTTATTACAATTATTACATATTAGTTGAGATATATTAAAATTCCATTTTTTAACAAATCATTATTTGATGATATTAAAAAGTTATAATATATATATAGATTATTATCTTGTGTGATAAAATAATAATATTATGATGCGTTAATATTTAGGAATTATTTGATTTTGTAATTATTCTCTATCTCCTAATAGAAAAGGATATATCAAAATACCATAATGCTATAAGATTTACGGTCGACTGCATTACTTGCTATTAGTGATTTTAATTGATAAGGGTGTGTTTACGACGTGCGATGACAGCGGTACGTTGCTTTAACCGTTAACCTCGCGTAAAGATCGCCCAGAGACGTTTAGAAGTTTTACTGTATAAGCGATGATAGATGGTATGCATTTCTAAACTTTATCGAGGTATTTAGTAATGGATATCTTTGTGATTTTTCAAACGTTCTATTTTATTGCGGAAAAAAACAAAGGATTTTATTTATTAGTTCATCTAATTTTAGATATCGATTATATCAAATACCAACTTTATTTAGTTTCGTTCAATTTGTAGGTTGTAGTCGAAAATAAACATAATTAAAAAAAAGAAAATAACGAGTAGTCATATTTTTAAATTTAATAGACATTTCATCGTAAAAAAGTAAGTTATTAATATATTAATTCTTCGAGTCACATTTATATACGTATGTACTAAATCGATTAATTCATTTCTTGAATTTAATTTGATTAATCTAATGTAGCTCAGACAAGAAATAATTAACGTCCTTGTGATGATTTATTCTCTCATAAATATATTAATTTATCAAATTTCGATCTAATTTGATCGACTAATTTCTTTTAATTCCATCTAATTTGTAAATTGTATCAGTATAAACGCATAATCATCGAAGGTGATTTAACGTTTGATTAGAGCGCGCGATATAGTGACAATCTGTGAACGCGATTAGCTGGCACACACACACACACACGCATATATATATACGTATACAGTCGTGTGTACAAACATTTTATTTACACACACACACAAGTGGAAAAGTAGCCCAAAGAGATCGATTTTCCTACGTCGAAGACCCGATTCTTCCGTTAGCAAGCTGATTTCTCGCGATGAAATTCTTTTCTAAACGATTTGATAATCAACTTCGAATTTTATTCTTTTTTTAATGAAATTGCAATTGAAAAATCACATCGATAACCGGACATCGAATGACGTTAAATCGTACGTCTTATCAAATATGCTGACGAAAGTGGCAACGCATTAATCGCACGTATTCGTCTATTAATCATTTCTACTTAAACGACAACACATCGGTGAATGACCATGATTCGCAGAAAATCATAGCATTCTTGTTGTTATGTTATGCTCTGTGTAAGTACCTTGTACGTATTTCCTCATTATTTATCCTCCAGTCATTCGGAAAGTATGAAACATTGATTTGTAACGATGTAACGCATTAATTTTACGTATATTTATCAATCCGTGTATTTTTTTATTTGTATATTAGATTAAAAAACATTAGACGTTTATTGAAAAACTGATTCATTCCGATTAGAAAGTGCATTTTGACGGAAATAATTTAATCAAAATATTTTTTTCTCTTTACGATCGTCTTGAGACTACCACAAAAGTTTTCTTCGTTGTATTTATTTTATTTTTTTATTTCTTTTGCTCTTTTTTTCTTTCTTTCATTTTTAATCCCTAAGGTCTATCATCGATCACAAAATTCAACTTAAAATACATAAAGTGTAATCAATTTATTTCTCTTAATCGTTGTTTACGATATTCATTGTAAACATTACTTCGCGTAATTTTTATCTGATGTCAAACAATAACAAGTACTTTCTCGATCACGATAACACTAAGGTTTTTTATCTGTATGATAGTTGTTAACTTTGTTCTTTTTCTAATTTCATTATTTTCTCATCTTAATTTAACAAACAATGAAATTGCCGTTGCATTATTTTTGAATACGTTTCTTGTTTCGATTAAACGAGAAAGAAAATGAGGAAAGGAAGAAGAAAGGAAAGGAAGAAGAAGAAGAGGGAGAAGGAGGAGGAGGAGGAGGAGGAGGAGGAGAGATCGTAACTTTAGTAATGCTACTTGGCGTGTGCAACTAGTTACCAAGGCGATACTACTGTAGTTATATAGGATGCACACGGTATTTGTGCAAGGCGAGCTTACCTTTCAAGTCATACGAGTTATTTAATAGGAGACACTTAACGCCGTAAACGATACCTCGGATACACTTTGTAGTTTATCAAAGTGGAAATAAATGTACGTGGCGTTCGTGGCGCACAACGGCACGCACGTTTCCTGTATAACGCGTTAGAGAAATTGAAAAATGATACACCCTCTTAGTTTTCTCTCTCTCTGTAGTTCGGTCCTTTACTATCGGCAAATGTTTCGTGTAAAGCCACGTTCGAAGATTTCAATGCCTTCTTATACGTTTCTATCTATCGAACTATCGACAAACAAAATATTTATTCTTCTTTTATTTACTTTTACTCGTCTATAGTTTTATTAGCGATTATATTACGATTATCAGTCGTTAACACGTTTGCATTATCGTTTCTTTCTTCTTTTTATTTTTTATTTATTTATTTATTTATTTTTTTTTCGTTCTTCTTGGAACGTGCATCGACCTTCGTAGGGGAAGAAACTCGGTGAACGCGTAAGCGTGACACAATGGTTACGCGCTTACATCATTCGTTACGACAGCAAAGAACACGGTGTAACGCGAACGCGAACGTGAGCATTGGCGAAAGGCTGCTTCGAAGAAATTTTCATACAAGTGTAAGAACACACGTGAATATATTATTCCGATTGAAATAATAATTACGAAATGTGTTCTTCTTCTTCTTCTTCCTTTTTTTTTCTATTCGTTCTTATGCACAAAAATATTCGATCGTAAAAAACAAGTGATCGTAGGCAATTTACAGGAGATAGAGTTTTTTTCTCTTGATTTGTTCTTTTTTATTTACCATATTTGTAAATTATTTAAAATTGTTCGTTATCATTTATATATTCCGATTGAAATAATAATTACGAAACAATCTTCTTCCTTTTCTTTTCTTTTTCATTCTTACGTAAAATCATTCGATCGTAGAAAAAAATTAGGCGTAGCTAATTTATATCTCGTGGTAGAAGCGAAGAATTTTTTTTTAGATTTTGCTTTTTTTTATTTACTATGAATTATTTAACATCGTCCATTATCATTTATATATTCCGATTGAAGTAATAATTGCGAGACACATTATTCTCCTTCTCCTTCCTTTCTTTTTTTTCTTCGTCGTTTTTAGATATGCGTAAAATCATTCGATCGTAAAATTAATTGTAGATAATTTATACCTAGTGATAGAAGCGAGCAATTTTTTGTTTAATTAGCTGTTCTTTTTTGTTTATTTATGAATTATCATTATCATTTTTAAATATCTATGACGATATCTGAACGTGATTTCGTCGTTCACTCGCATGTACATTTTTTACTTTTCTTATTTCGTTAATAATTTCAATTAATGAGCGTCCACTCTATCGATCACCCGTTAACAGATCATCCACTGGGACCGAAATATTTGAAATATTTTATCTTTATGTTTCTTCGAACAATCTACGCGCTATCATATCGCTAAAAATTATTTCCCTCGGCAAAAACCCCATATAAATTGCTAAAAATCTATTTTGGGTGCATATCGATTATTAATAAATCGATACATCGAGACTATTTCACTTTTATATTATTTCAAAAGATCGACGTACCGTCGTGCCGAGAAAAATCATTTCCCTGAACGTACGACGTATAAATCATTGCAAATCTATATCAGACGAATCGAAATATTTACAAAACTTTATCTTTCCATTACGGAAATTCCAAAGAATCAACATTTTAGCACACTTCCTTTCCGTTTACCAATCGTGAGTCATCGTTGGGACTCGTTTCCGTCGGCTAACATAAGGCTTCGTAACGATACGAATATACATACGTACAACGACCATACGAACGCAGCAAACCATGCTACTAATACATATAAGTATAGCAATGCGGCGAGTGGCGCCCTCGTTAGAAATCGCGAGCACGATCTCACGCCATACCTCACGTTGTCTTCGTGACGCAAAGTGGTCGATGAAAACGCCTTATAACACCTTCGAATCGAATATATCGCGCTCGAGAAATCGCAGTGAAACGTCGACGAAACGAAGAAAAGGGATATAAAGAAGAAAAAAAACGAGTAATAATTTGGGGGGGGGGGAACATATACATATAAAAAAAAATATATAAGATTAAATATAACAAGCACGTGTTATTTGGCAGGTGGTGTCGCATCCACGCGCCTGCGTGTCTGATCTTTAGGACCAGCCAGCCAAGAAAGCAGTAAAGTGTCTGGTGTATACATATACATATATATATATGTGCGTGTGTGTGGGTGTGAGTGTCTGTGCGCGCTTGTCGTCTCTCTCTCTCTCTTGCGCGCGCACAAGGTAGCAGACGGGCAGTATCGATCTCTCGGCGCGAGACACGCGTGCGCGCGTCTTCGACGCGAGGAGGACCACATCGGAGAGGGGTAGGCCGTTGTCATTGTCGGCGCGTCTTTCGCGACGTATCCGCGGTGCTGGCGAGACAGGGTGATATCGGATAATCCGAAGGAGAAAAAGTGACAAGAGAGAAGAACACAAAAATTCGGAGAGTGTTTTTGTAGTGACAAACTTTAAGTTTCGTGCTTCCTTTCGAGAGAAGAAAAAAGGATATCTTTTTATTGATTCATTAATTATTTATTTTCCTTTTTTTGTTGATCCAAGTAACAAACGAAGAAGTAGAAAAGGAACGATTCAGAAAAAAAAGAAAGAAAAAAGGAAAGGAAAAGGAAGAAGAAGAAACGAAGGACGCCCGGCGTCGGTGACGCCATTGCATATTTCCTCTCTCTCTCTCTTCCTCTCTCTTTCTTTCTGTCTCTCTCTTTTTCGTCACTCGATAAGAACGAGAGTAAGAGCGAGAGAGCGAGATAAATGCAGAGAAGCTTTAACCTTCTAGCTCGAGAACCGATCGATCGAGAGCGCGCAACGTACAGCACACAACGAAGCTCTTTTTTCGGTCGGGCGAAAGTTTAAGGCCGTGCTCAGCGCCGATGGACGGGCGCCGTTCGTAGATTCAGGAAGCAAGGCGATTGGTTCGCGCAACGTTCTCGACCGTTTCTCGGGCCAATCGCCTGCCTCGTCTACTAACCCTTTCCGCCCTTTTTTATTTTTGTTTTTTTTCTTTGCTCTTTCATTTCTATTTTTTTTTTCAATCTCGACATCATCTCGAAAAGGACAAATTTTTATTATCGACAAAGAAAAGATGAGTCTCCTGTCTTCCAGCATCGGCAGCATTCGCTGCCTAGCGGATGAGGAAGCTGATAACAACATGCTTCAGGGTAAATCTTTGTTAATCATTTTATCTCTTTCTCGTTCATGCTTTTCTGCCTCTTTTTTTTCTTTTGCTTTTCTATCTTATTTCATTCTGACACCGACGATTGCTCCGTCGAATGGTTCTGTCTGCTTTCATGGATCGTTACATCGCTAGGATTTTATTTTTGTCGGAGAGTAACCTTGAAAGAGATTTTTTATTACTACATATATCGAACAGATTTGTCCGTTTTAGAGCGCAAGTTTATCACTAATAAAAGTTGTATCGTTAATTAATCTTTCGCATCGTGATTACTTTCTTAATTTATTCCAGACTAATTGTTGAACATCGTAAATAAATATACGAATCTTTTTACGTTAAAAGTGGACAGAACTTTCCGACAGATTCAATGTCTCAATGCTTATCGCAATACGCAAAAAATAAGAAACGTGAATGGCGTATTCTTCGTTGAGAATAAATTTGCTTTTTTTTTTAGATATGACCTTATTGAATATCACGTAAACAAATGTACGAATTTAATATCATTTTCTTTGTATGAAAAATGAGTGGAACTTTAGATTGGAATACTCTAAAATTTACTACGAACAATACGTAATCGTTGTAAGAAAAATAAATGACAGATTCGTAGTCGAGGATAAATATTTAATTTTTTCGCACAAAATCGTGTTGCGAGAAAATACGAGAAGGTTCCTTTTTCGGTGGGAGATGGAGCTGAATCCTCGTAGGGAGAATACGATCGATGATGCTTCCTTTGCAAAGGAGGGAGACTTCCCTCTCCCTCTCTCTCTTTTTCTCTCTTCTTTCCTCCCTTTTTCGATCTGTTCGGAAACGCGACGATTCGCGACGAGGCGCACGTTGTTTCGCTCTTCTAACCGAATGCGGTAGGTCTTTGCGAAGAGTAGGGGAAACGCTTAATCGCTCGATATTCTCTTTTGTTATTATTCGTTATCTCCTCGTCGAGATATTCGCACGTATATCGTAATAACACGGATCGAATTATTAGAAAATTAATTGGATAATTGTAACGATTGCAATCTCATCTCTTTTAACGATTATTAATTGGTAACGTTATACACACACACACACATATTATTCGATATTATATTACCGTAACGTCACAAGATCTAAACGAGGTATACATATGCAATTAGAGATCAAAACGATCAACTTTGGGATTTATTTTATTTGATAGAATCGACCGAAACAACCTCTTGTATATGTATGTGTTTATAGTTTGTAACGAACGATTCGCAAAAACAGGATACAAAGATTTCTTGGAATTTTTCCACGAGAGATTTCTACGAGGCTGTGCGTCGTTGTCCTTGAAGATATATTATCAATTCATCGTTGACTCTTGAACCAGTGATTACGAAGACTGCCGAGAGTTATCATTAACGTTACAGCTAGACGATAAGCAACGTTTCTCCTTCGTTAAATATTATACGAACATATTTTTACGTATAGCAGATCTAACAAAATTTTCTTTTTAGTTCGCTGAATATTATTTAATTCTATTGACACGGAGAAAGAGAGGGGGAGAGACGGAGAGAGAGGGAAGAAGAGAGAGAGAGAGAGAGAAAGATTACGTATTATCTCTCGGGAAGATTACATTATAGTTTTGACGATTTGTTCGATTAAATTTCAAGAAGATTTTCTCGATCGAAAGTGCATATTAAATTGTCTCTTGGATCGTATAAATGCATTTTATATACACCATTTACTTCTCTGTAATAGATATCGTTATATATATATATAGTATATAGACTGTTATATGGAAAACGAGTATATAAATCTCTATTAATACTCATCGAGATACGTCTTATCGAAACGTTATTTCCTCTGTGTTTTTCTCATTTATTTAATTTTTCTTTGCTTTGTACATAGATATATACAATTCTAGCTTATAGATCCTATAGAACCGTAAATAAATAGTACGAACCGAAGTGTGTGTGTGTGCGCGCGCGTAGGAGGGGAATTCTGCCTCGAGATGCAGCATCCGAGACGGATCGATAACTTTGCACCGATAATATTAACAGAATATTCCTTCTCTTTTATCATTCAACGATAGTTCTTTTCTCGTTTATAAGTATATTTGTTTTCAAAAAAAAATACTATTTAGTATCTTTATATCGTTTATGAATACGTCGTTCGAAGTATTCATTCTAAATTTCTTTTGTATCCACCTTGAAAGCGACGAACTCGTGTATCATGTGTTTAACCTTTTTTTTTTTATGTATTTTTACTTTATTTTAGCAATAGAAATTTTTATTTAAAAATCGTTATTTTATCTTAGCAGCGTTTAAGTCGTTCCCGAAGGTCAATATTAAAAATACATTTACAGGTTGAGAAAAAAAAAACTTATCGATGGATTCAATGACTCTTTCTATATTTTTGTCAAGGTCATGAGTCAAGAGAAAGATCAGCGTTAGCGATTCAACATATGTCATAATTTATCGCATCAGAAATGATACAATTATTTAATAAGAAATGAGACGAGTATTTAATAGAAATAGAAGTTGAATTCATTATTTTACGAATAAATAAAATCATTACGAATTCGAGACTAGATCTATTTGTAACGTTAGCTAGCCACGTTTAGCAGCTCTTTCCTGTTGAGACAAGCGTACCTAATGCTACGTGACGTTGGAAGGAAGTGGTTGAGCATATTTATGATTCCTTCTCGAGACTGGAGGCATACCTTCGGGGTTTACTTGCGATAAAAGTGGAAGTATCTGGGGCACGTATAATAAGGCATGCTTCGAACGTTAACAGTCTCACCGTCTTGTAGAATTCATGTTGTTGTTATTATTATTATCATTATCATTATTATTATTATTATTATCATTATTCCTTTTTTATTTTTAATATATCAGAAGAGTTTTCGGAATAACAAAAAATGAATAGCTTGTAATAACAATATATATTGATAATTGCGTATCGATAATTATTTATTTTTCAACCCGTAAATATATTTTTAATATTGATACGACTTGACTATTTTGTAGTTTTTTTTTTCTTTCATTTTTCCATCGAATTGGACGAACTTAGAATACTCTTAAACACGGTGGTATTACAGTCGATACAAGTTGCATGATCGAAGGCCGTTGGTTGCCAGGATACTCCCTTTGTTTTGGATTTCCTTGTCTTAGGGTGTCCCATAAAAACGTTCCTTTGTTGAATCGATCGATGATAATTGCAGCACGATGATGCGTCATCCTTAAGCTATTCTATTTCTTTTACTTATACTTTTAATCACGAGTTCAAATATCCCCATTTTATTGTTATTCGTAATAAAATCAATTTGGAGTTTTGTTTTCCATAAAAAAAAGAAACCTCGTAGTATCAATTTTCATCAATTATTAATTTTTATTCCATGATTCTCTCCGATTTTTTTCTTTTTTTTTTTTTTTGCATAGCAATGAGCGAACTGAGATAACTGATAAAGTTTATCAACTTAAAACGCGATTCGAATGTTGTACACATTTATACTACATTCAACTAGTCGCCATTCCTGTCTCGTCACGAGACTATTAGCTTAATAAGGAACTCGTAGGAGCGTTTAATGAAACCTTGCGCGAGTACGTATTAGTGCATTTATATTCGTTCGAGTTATGTATATCGTATGAGTTACGATCACTACGAAATGATTTATATCGATCGGGTAAATCGAAGATCTAATATAATTCTTCCTAGTATAATCAATTTCACGTTATAGGATAATTAAAATCGTACTACGATAACTTCTCGAATCCTTCGAGAATTCTTTTTGAATTTCTATTCGCCTGCGGCTTTAGACTTTTCATTGCAGGGACATTCATTTTATTCTTCCGACCAACGGTGAGAGAAGAGAAAGCAACCGGTCGCCGATAGGGATAAGAATAATTTTTTTTCCTTCTTTTTTTTCTTCCTTCTTTTTTCTTTCGAATCGGAAGGCTAAGGAAACGATCGAGAGAAACGAAATGTGGGTGATGTCAATGTCATCGCTCTGATTTATTCGTTTTGCTAATGTATATGTAGTATATTTCCGATAACGTATCACGGAGAACAAATTTCTTTCTAGAGAAAGCTATAGAAAGCCATTTAGTTTGGATATTTTTATGGGAAAGTAACCCTTTGATAACAGAATATATATAAATATATATATATATGTAGAGAGAGAGAGAGGGGGGGGGGTATATATATGTATTTAATGTAAGTTGTAGATAATGATGAGCTATTGAATGACATATTTAATCATCAAACTCATTTATAAACTATTATTAACAATAATTATATTTAGCTATTGTATAGTTTAACTGGTTGGACATCGTTTGTTTTTGAATGACTTGACAATTGTAGAAAATTATTTAACGTCTCTGCGACGTAAAATTACGATAGAATGCAATAAAAGATAATATGACATTATGTTTGACCATATTATATCATAGAAATTTTTTATAGAATACAATGCTTATACGATAGCAATATTGCTGCATTAGTAAAAATTTTTACAAAAAATTTTCTATGAAATACGATATAAAAACATATAATATATATATCTCTGATTAGAAAAATGTTAGAATATGAAAGGTATATGAAAGATTCTCGATAAGTATAAAATATAAGTGAATGTTCATCCTCTCTCCAGATAAACACATTCGTTAGAACGTATCGAACCAATGGAAATATTTTATTAGCTTTCGCGATTTATTGAAATCGGAGAGAGTTATCTCTCTAACTAGAAGTCCGAAAAATGTTCCAAGTCGTTAACATTTCGAATGAACGTTTAACGATCGTAAGTACTTACGTGTATCGTCTTCGATACGTGGTGATCCATCGACTTTCCATCAGCTTCCTGTCTCTCGAGAACAACTCTCGATCAAAGATTTATTTAACTGTGAAACTATCACGATCGTTCACTTTCCAGCGCGTTAAACTAAGGTGTTATTCTTTTTCTTTTTTTTTTTTTTTTTGATTATTTTTAATTTTTTTTTAATTTTTTTTTCTTTCTTTCTTTCGATTCTTGTTTCTCACGGAGAGTGTCCTGTTAATACAACCAAATCGTCGATAATTATCATCATCGTCATTACTACGATAATTAATACTCACGCGATATATCTTTAACGAATGCATTTCGTTCTATTAATAATGATCGAAAGTTTGGTTTTATGTTCATTTCATTTCTTTATAACGTCTTTTTTAAACTGTATAATGAATGCACAAATACACATAAATAAAAAATTTATAGAGAAATTTATAAATTTTATAAAAATAGAAATTATAAATTTATATATATGTACATATAAATTTGTTTGTGTGTGTGTATATATATACGTGGTCGTATTTGATAGAAAAAAATGTGTATTTTTTAAGTAGATACAAAAGACATTAATTTTTGCACTAATGTTTGGATATCCTCAAAAACGTATTTTTTTTATTTTTATGATAATGTTTATTCTACTGAGAAATATGCATAGTCATGATCGAGTAGCACGAACAAGGGAGTTAATAAGAGTTTTAAACAAGAACGATACGAGTTATCGAGAGACTGGTTAACTGCATAGGCACTCGATAGCGTAGGAGGCTTGTAGGATATTTCTTTATGCTTATGCTTCTCTTTTCTTTACCTTCTCTCTCTCTCTCTCTCCCTCTCCCATTTTTCTTTTTTTTTATACTATGCGAAGATCATTTACGCCACGTCACTTCCATTTACAAATTTATCCAGGTGCTTTTGCTTGTCTATAACGATAAGCGAGTCGATGCGTACGTGTAAGTTTTCGCACGAATAAATTTAACTATTTATTGTGTGTGTATATGTGTGTGTGTGTATGATCATTTATTAATTTAGTATTTTTAGTCGATTACCATGTATATATTAAGCATTCTTGGACAATAAAATATTAATAATTGTCATATAAGTTATCATATATACGTATGTATCTATGTATAAAGATACAAATTATAAAATAAGCTATGCAATTTACTGTTATAACATACAAAAATTTACAAAGCATAAGAATAATAAATCGTGAAATAGAGAAACAGGCAGATGAAAATACAAATAGAATCCTTTCGTAAGTCGCAAAGACCTTTCGTTAATATTTATAAAAATTTATTAAAATACATAGTTTTCCTTTTCAAACGCATCCAAGGAAATCACTCGCATAGCTAACCGTACATGTTAAAAAGAGAAAGAAGAGGGTTGGTAAGATACGGGAAGCCATTTCACTTTCTCGTGATTAGGAACGCGTAAGAACGGCAAGAACGAAGGAAGTGCGTGCCACCTGCGATGACATACGCCGTGGAGTCCATTGGAACAATCGTCGGCACAGCTGCAATTAAGTACAACATAGAAACGCATAAATTCATTATTGCTACGCAAAGAAACGGTTAAGAATGTCCTCTATATGTCTTCGATGGCTAACCTACTTTCCTTACAATTTTATTAATAGATCTTGCGAGAACACGTACTAATAATATCCTTATTTGAATTTTATTTCTTTTAGATGAACTCATTTTTAATCGACTCTGCTATTGTCCAACCCCCCTCTCCCCAATTATAATTCGTTTCAGTAAATACTTGTTAATGTTGAACGAAGTAGTGAATATTTACTTAGATCAATTAGTATTTTATTTGTCGTATTGAAATAATTTTCTAATCGACTCTTCTATCGACCATCTCGATACTATACCATTGACGTTGATTGAGATACGACGTACTGTAAAATATTAAACATTCCTAAATTACTTATTAACCAAACTTAAAATCTTCTTTGTGACCTATTCAAAGAATGAGTTCAATAATAATTTACTTGTACGTTTTTCCTCTCAACTTTAGATTTCTCGAGAAAATATCTAATCGATGAAATTTCTCCTGTTTATCCCTCTATCCAAGTATTAAATTGGACGATTTACGGTTGTCCGATCGACGAAGTCAATTTTATCTCTCGTTTATACTTGGATATATTCATATATATATATATATATATATATATATATATATATATATATATATATATATATATATATAAAATGTATGTATATATGATATCTAGGAAGTTGAAAGAAAAGATTCCGAAAGTCACGAGAGTTTGCATTGCAAGAAAGTGTTAAACCTAAATAGAAAAATATTAGTGAAAAAGGACTTTTGATCGAGTTTAGAGAAGAAAAAAAAGGAAAGAAAAGAAATGATCGAAGTTGTCTATCGACGATCGTTCGTCATCGGCTTATCAACAGGATCGTTCTCTTGCGAGTTAATAAGAAAACGAGAACTCTTTCTCCCCCCCCCCCCCCTCTCTGTTGAACTTCTCGACCGTTCACCGACGACTAAAAAGGATTTAGAAATGCTTATGTGTGTATGTGGCAAGTAAGCTGCTTCATATACGGAGACAAAGAGAAAGAAAGAGAGAATAATAAATGAGATGGAGAAAGAGAGGGAGTATATAAGCGTTTCACTTTCTCATGAGACGTGTTAACACCTTCTTCTTCTTCTTCTTCTTCTTCTTCCTCTTGCTCTTCTTCTTCTGTTTCACCTTCTTTCTCTTCCTGTTCGTCATCATCTTCTTCTTTTACACACGAACAGAATAACATATACTGCAGTATACGTGTATAACGCAGAGTCTGGTTTCTATTTCATCCGGTAGTAGTAGCAAAAGGAGTACTTCCGGCGGATGTACAAGGCCATTGTTTTTGCCGAACCGAGAAATGAACTAGCTGCGAAAACGTATGTGTCGCGTATTTTCATTACGAATTTTATACCCGCCTTTCTCTCGTCTACCACGTTAACATTGCGTTTTTGATACTTCCTTTCGTCTCGTGCTTGACCAACAAGTCATTTCGATATTTTTAGAGAGAGGGAGAGAAAAAAATTTTCTTTTTTTTTAAGTAAATAGCATCGTATTCAGTATTTTTTACTGAAATTTTATTACTACAATATTGTAGCATTTATCATCGTCCGAATTTTTTCGATATATTTTATTATTATCATAGATACTATAATATCGTACTATCACTGTGTCGATTTTTCAGTGTTTTGTATTTAAATAAATAACAATATATTTTTTGAGTGAATTTTTTTCTACTCCACTTTTTCTGCATTTATTATTTTTATATTATTTTTTATTCGATGAAACCAGCATTTCTTTAATTTTTTTTACTTTTTTTTTTAACATAGTTTTACATTTTTTTTCTTTCCATATTTATATATATATATAAAAAAACAAACAGACAGATAGTACGCATTTTCCATATTTTTCGCTCGAGTTTTGATAAAGATTAATGTCCTGATAACGGTGTATGCTCCATTGCAGCTGATATTCGGTGTTAATCGATAACTTTCCAGGCTGTCATGAATCGTTTGAATCGACGTTAGATACATGTGTTCCTTCTATAAATAGGATATATTTATCCGTATACATGTTGATTGGTATAGTCATTGCAAGAGGATAAGGAAGTTGGAAAACGATAGATCATGATTTCACGGTTATATACACACGAACGTTTAGAATTTCTAGTAGGCGATGATATTCTAATATATAAAATCTTATTATGTTAGCATTTTGATTCAATTTTTTACAGTAATGAAACATACAATTTTATTACGTTATTTTCGTGATAAAATTTTCGTGATATATGTATGCATGTATATACTCGAGCAAAAAGCTTCCAAGTAATTTTTAAAATCAATTACTCTTTTTCGAGACTTTCCGGGCTACTTTTTTTCGAATCGTAAAGCCAATGTAATCGATTTTTAAAATCATCCGGCAAGTTTCTTGATCCACCTAGAAACTTTTGGACTATCCTGTACAATTCTTTTCTTATAATACAATAAGAAACGTTGAAGAGATAAATTATATAAGAGATGGATGAATACTTCAGAAATTTTTAGATAAATAATCTGATACGGGATATTCTTTTGTGTTTCTACGGGAAAAAAAAAAAAGACAAGTAGATCCCTCGTAATCGAAAAGAAACACGTATTTAAACGTCGGATATGAGAAAGCAAAAAGGTAGGAGGATTATTCCCGATACTTTCACAGTTTCGAGAGGCCGATTGTTGTTCGGCGAAGATTCACGA
The DNA here is from genome assembly GCF_905475345.1 of Vespula vulgaris. Lineage (NCBI taxonomy): Eukaryota > Metazoa > Arthropoda > Insecta > Hymenoptera > Vespidae > Vespula > Vespula vulgaris. The sequence goes on along the minus strand of NC_066600.1, from coordinate 409,855 downwards.
GATAAAACAAACGTGACGCTGTAGGTGAAACAAGGCTTTAAAATCGTGTGTTACGAGCGATTAAACGTCATGCATTCGATTTTCTCCTCTTTCTTAGAGAATTCCCCCCATCTTTTATATACGTGTGTTGCGTCTGTGTTTCCGTCCGTGTGTGTGGAAGTATTTACGTTCTTCTTCCTTTTCGCCTACCTATCAAGAAGTTAGATTGCTATCTATGATTCTACTTATTATAGCGTTCTTCGATCGGATGAAATCAAGGCGATCGTATCGAGTTGGTCTCTGATATTATGTCTTTCCCTTTCTCTCTCTTTCTCTCTTGCACTGAACATAAAGCAACGTGCTCGTTAGCGCGGATGTATCAGCACGACAGGAAAGTTAATGAAAGCATTCTCGTAATAAATATTAAATTTACTCATGACTTTTTATAATTTTTCAAGTACAGCAGGCCAAAAGAATTCCTAGACGATATCAAAAATCGATTATGTATCTACTACTTTTTCGATACATTTCAGGCGAATTATTATCTTTTCAGATCGTAAAACCACAAGCCTGGCATCTTTAACGTTGCTTCTCGTTAATATTGTTCTATACCGAGCATATAAAATTATGCTAGTAATATACTATTTATAGAATACTATATAATATAAAGTAAAATGAAATATATATATAGCGTATATTAACTGTAGTATTTTTTACCGTATCGTTTACTATTTATTTACACGACGATAATACTAAAAATGTCAACGTACTTATATAACGCTAATTAACCGAGCCAAACAAATAAACGAGACAAAACTTTTCTAAAGATATATCTAATAATTTTAATATAAAAAAATATATATATACATATAAAACTATAAAAATAATCGAAAGTATTAGACGGAAGCGAATAATTTTCGAGGTACGGAAGCATATCGAGAATCTTCGATCTTACCGTTAAGCCAGGGTTAACCGAGGCGAATTCGATCGGTCGGTCGTCGTCGGAGTCTTTGCCGGTTTGTTCCGCGCAACACGTTCGGCCTCCTCTCTTCCTCCTCTTCTACTAGTAGTAAATGCACCGGCCAACGAGTACGATTATTCCTGCTAACGGTACAGAGTGCACATAGCGCCGGTCTATACTTAACGATAACCAACCGAACGAGAGAAATAGAAAAAGAGGAGAAGAACGAGGAGGAGGGGGAGGGGCTCAAGAGGAAGACGGATAGAAAGAGAAACCGTACCGACAGTGCCCTAGCAAATGCCTATCCAAGTAGAAATAGGGAGGAAAGAGGGAGCACGGATACACGTATACGTATATATGTATATCATATATATACACATGTATAATATATATATGGAAATGTAGATGCAGACGAGAGAGAGAGAGAGAGAGAGAGAGAAAGAGAGACTTTGTGACCTGGAACGAAACGACGTATGGAATACTTGCTACTAACGAGTAGACGTTGACTATCCTTTAGGTAGAACATACCGCATACATGCCCACATTCAGTCTCTCTACTTTGTTTTAAATCTTACAATATTTTTATTTTTTACTCTTTATTCTTTACTTTTTATTTCTTATCTTTTCCCTACGGACCGAGTTGAAACGCCTACGTCATCATTTCTTGAAATGTCTTTCGAGACGTTGACTATTCTGAAGGTAGAACGTACAATAGGTACGTGCTCATATTGTCTCTCTCTCTCTACTTTGTTCCAACTCTTGCAATTTGTCTATTTCCTTTTTTTTTATTTTTTGTTCTTGCCACTACCTACGTTATCGTTTCTTGAAACGTCTTTCGAGGGTGTAAAGTGTATCGTTTTCAACGTTGACTATTCTTACGCGATCACGTCGACTCTCTCTATTTCGTTCTTACTCATAGAATTTGTTTTATCTCTTTTTTTTCTGCCCATCAACGTGTATATCATCGTTTCTTGAAGCGTGTTTCGAGGATTAAATTTACCATCTTCGATCGTTCGAATTCGTTTGGTTCCGTTGAATTTTTCGATACTTGGAAACAAAAAAGCGCGCGTATTGTTCATAATGTCAGAATATAACGTATAGTAATTCTATTACATAATGAAAATTCAACGAGTCATGCATGCCTTGCGATGCGATGACCATGCAGCAGTCTGCACTTCCGTCGATGCGTACGAAATTAATACGTGAATAGAATTGATGGGTAAAGTTTAGAATTATTTGTGTTTGATTATGGTTTTGATAGACGTATGAAAAATGGAGAATTTATTGCCGTTCGTTTTTATACAATTTTATACGCATCATTCTGATGTTTGTAAAAAATTTCACGATCGCTTTTATTTAATTATCGAAGAACTTACGTCTCTGATATTTTACGTTCGTATATACGTCAGTATTAAAAATTGTTCCATTCCAATATTACGTGCGTAGCGATATAAAGAAAAAGAAAAAAATAATTACGTACAAATTACAAATTGTTCTATTTATCTAATTTTTCTTTTTATTTACGTTTAGTGTGCACTCGATAGACGATTAATGTAACCCTTTCTCTCCCTCTCTCTCTCTCTCGTATTACACGTGGGTGCGAACTTTCCGTGCGAACCTTCGTGAAACGAGCTCGCGTGTTAGGCACGTTTATATGCGGTATACACGTAGCATTATCCCGCTCATAACGCATTCCTATCGTTCGCTCACCGCCGGCGCATTGCACGGCCACACGATTCTTGTTCAGCAGGGTGTGGTGTTGCTTCTTCGACGTGTATATCCGCGTGCAGATGCGTGACGATGTGCGTGTCCTATAGTCACCGAACGATTGTTTTTCAAATGACAACAAAACAAAAGCAAGAAAGAAAAAAAGAGCATAAGAAGAGAATCGAACGATTCCGAAAGAGGACAAACGATAGAATTATATGATACAGCGAGATTAAAAGTATATTTATTTTTTCTATTTCGTAATATAAAAAAGAAATCCCCCAAAAAAAAAAGATCTCATCGTAACAACTTTGTCGAACGATAAGATTGTACGATCGGAATAAACGAACGATCGTTCGCAAGATTCATTCGAGTCGATCGATTTGTAACATCGATCGTCGAAAACAAGATCCACGAGCGTCTTAACGTTCGATAAATCTCTCGGAGGTGTCACCGACCGTTACGAGACGTTTATTGGAAAAGAGATCCGACGAATGTAATAGTATCGTAATAATACTCTAGACGGTTGTATCAGAAGTAGTAGTCACGACAGCTTGCAGGTGTATACGTTGTGCCGTTGTTTTACGAGATGCACTTTGTCCTTCGCTAACCACGCCTATCTTTCTCTCTCTCTCTCTCTCTCTCGTTTTATCCATCATTTCCATAGAGATTAGACGTTCACCAAGGTTCACCATCGACGTGAGATTATCGATCCTACATATTATAATAACACTCCTCTCATCTTTGAGATTTGAATCTTTCATAAACTATGGATCCGTGCTTCGAATAAGAAAAGAATCGATCGCGAGTACGTTCGTGTTTTGAATTTCTATCGCTAAAGTTAGAAATACTCGACCTCGATTTAACGTTTAACGTTTGTTTAACATATCCTCGACAATTTTCACAAACTATCGCTTCGCGAACGATCATTAGTTTAACGACTCAATAGATATTTCTTCGATATCGAGAACTTGAGTAAATTTACTTAGAAACTGCTGTCACGCGTCGGCCTTTTTTTCGACGTCGATTTTCTTGTTTTTCTTTTTCTTTTTTCTTTTTTTTTCTAACGTCCTATATATCGGATCGGTAGATCGATTCACAATCGCGAGAGTTACGAGCTAGTTTCCTTGGAAAAAAATTCTACTTGATACGCCGCTTTCGTTTCACGATCTAGAATCCATCGGATCGATCGATAAGAAGCGTTGCAATTTCTTCTTTTTATTAGATAATTTTCCAACGAATTTTCATTATTTTTTATCTAAAACTTTTCCTACTGAATTTTCAATGCTTTTTCTAAAAAATTTTCAACGGTTTATCGTTATGCATCTCCGACAGAATTTGCACTATTTTCGATGGAAGATTCTCTAGTAAATTTTTATCAACTTTTATTGCAAATTTCCGCGTATAAAATAAAACTTCGATACGATCGAATATTTCGATTAGAAAATCCCGCCTTTTTCGTTACGCATGCGTACGAATGTACCACGTAATAGGATTACGAGCGATCCTGATTGAACGAATAAATCTCTTAAGAATTTTACGTAACGGCACCGAGCACGTTTCATTCATGGCACGATGTAGGTGGAAATTATCGCCGAGGGATCTCGTGGAAGAATTACTCGTCCGTATGGCTCACACGTTCGCCGTCGAGACATTAGTTCTCACGTTTCTAGTAGTACTCGAAAAGTGTAACAGGTTGTAAAATATATCTCGACGTATATTAATCGTTTATTTCTTATTTAAAAAAAAGAAAGGAATGAAAAGAACCAACGAAATACGATCGTTCGATTGTATTCGTAATCGAATTAAAAGAGACGATATCGAAGCTTTAACCAGTTTATATGATAAAAATCTAAGAAAATTCTTTAGTGAGATTTACACCTAATGCAATAACGCTCCCAATCGAGATACAATACGACAATACGACTCTCTTTTTATTTGGTTTCTCGCGTAGCATTTTCTTCTCTCCCTCGGACGATTAGAATGATTTTTATCGAATATGTACTTACATACGTACTTATTTAACGCGACTCTACTCCGGCTAGAATAAGCAAGTTTCCCATGAATTAAAGACTACCGCGTTAATTAGGTCGTTCGCAACGCGTTGCTTTCCGAATCGAGCGCCGGATGTCCCTTCCGGTAAGAGGAGGCATCGTTCTTCGATATCGTACTTGTGTCCTTGAAAAAAAACTCGAGGTGAAATTACGATAAAGTTCCTATCTTAGGAAGGAAAAGAAAATGGAGAAAAAAAGGAGAGAGAGAGAGAAAAGGAAAATTTGTTCCCACGTTTATTATCGAGTTTCATGAGTTTGAGATAACGGAAAAAGAGATGGTTTTGTCAGCTTTTTTACGAGTAATTAGAGTCGTAAATAATTAGCAGAAAGATTACAACTTTCATACGTGGGATGGGACTGAATGTACTTGGATCTTCGTAGATGGGTCAAAGATGATTCGAAATGTGGACTGCATTTTTTTCCAAGATTTTTTAAGCAAATTTTTTTTATTTCTCTTTTTTCTTCGCGTTGTATATATTTATATATTTATATATGTACGTGTGTATGCGTGCGGTTTACATAGGTATATCTATGTATACGTACATGCACGTACGTATTAAAATTTGATTCGTTCCTTTTCCTTTTAAAATACAGTACAATGCATCCTTTTATCTAGATTCGTAATCGTTATGAATCATCGAAGATAATGTAATGAGTCATCGATGATCATATCGATATGATAATTAAATTTTGAGTAATTTTAACGAATTCTCCGGGTATATTTTTGCTTATTATTTATTTGGAAAAATGTTTACGTCTATGTAATATTTTTGTTACATTTAAGAAACGTGTCGATAAATAATGGAAAAATAATTACATATAAGACGTATCTTGCACGCGCACGCATATAAAATACGTATACGTATATAAAAAAAATGAAAATCCGGTTATATCGGTGTGAACCTAACGGTTTAGTTAACGCGTTAAAATGACATAAAGAAAAAGAGAGAGAGAGAGAGAGACGAGGAAGGTGTTGTTCTTATCTTTCGATTTCACTGTTGGTACGGGAAGTTAATTAGCCATTTCTTACACGTGCGTCCGATTTTCTTATGGTTTCATATTTTTCATGATTCACAAATCTCTTCTAATGTAGGTCATAAATATATCCATTGCAATACACGATACTCGTTGTACCTACTTCCCTTTCGCACGATATCCCATTTGAATTAGCTATTGAATGATACTTTTGCCCGTTCGCGTGTTACTTCGTCATGCTTTGTAAATCGATTTCACACGAGAGATAGACATTTATAAAAATTCATGCTTCTTTTGTGATTATTCTAAAATATGCGTTACTCTCGTGTCAAAGTAATTAGAAAAAAAAGGAAACATCTTCTTGTTTTACGCGTTGTCTCATCGTTAGTTTAATAAAGCCAGGAATAACAAGAAATTGACCTACGTAAATTATATTTTTAATAGATATTATTATATACGGGTATATGTCACGATAGGTTTATATATATAAATATAATAAAATATAGTATTAGATAGTATTCTAGGCTAGTAGCGTGGATTAGTAATATAATATATTTTGTACAGTATAACACGGTAGAATATTAAATTACTGGATGGTGCATATGAAAAACGATCGATGTATCGCCGCCAATTAAAATTAATCGATATACTCGAGTTGGGTCAATCTCGTAAAGATCGATGAGTCGTAGCTATTGGATATCTACGTGGCTAGGCATATAATTTTCTCAACGAAAGGTCTCAAAATAGTCTCGTTTAGTTAAGTCATTGGTTACTTACTTGCTAACGAACGTCGTCGATCTTACTTATCGTTAAGCTAGACCATTCGTGGTCGATTCCTCCAAGTTGAAATCTAAGTAGCGAGGGAGGATCGAGGGAGGAGAGGGCTCGAAAGTGTTGTGGTTAAAAACCAAGCGGCGGATAAACTCTCGCCGATAGAGTTTCCTTCGCTAGTAGGTACCGTAGTAGCGAGATGACGATGGCGAACGAGAGCTCTCCAACTTCTCTCGTAACTTCCGTTTCTTGCTTAGGAATTACACCGCTTGGTCTCGGAAGTCGATCAACGTGGTCAGGTTCAAGCTTAACTCGGCAGCCCCATAAGACCATTACCATTATACATAAGTACATATTATTATTATTATTATCGTTGTTCACGTTGATCGCTCGAACGGACTTTTATTTGATTCCCTTCCGCGTCTCTTTGTTTGAACAATATCTGGTGGTCCGTACCGATGTATTTCTTTATTTCTTTCTTCGCATTCGCGAATTGTTTTTTTCTTTTTCTTTCTTTCTTTTTTTTTGCGACGTTAGTTCATCGTTGCAAGCGTTTAGGTATTATCGTTAAAATATTATTACACCTAAGAATTATCTATATTTTGACTTTACGAATAAAACGTCAATTAATCGTTTAGTTCTCGTGAAATTTCATAAACTTTTTCTAATCTCCGAACGATCCTACGCTCCGTTCAGATACAAAGATCTTTGGATTTATATCACTGGGACTTTGAGTGGGAGTATTTCTCTCGACAGATTTCGAAATACTTTTATATCAAATAGCACGTACCGTATATGACGTAATAAATCAGTGTGACGGAAACGAGTACGGCGCTTTACTCCCTTTGACTTCTAAACAAGAGTAGTGAGTCATGCGAGTAAGTACTCGAGTGTAGGTAGCGGTGCGATACGCCTCGATCGCTCCCTTAGAGATTTCTTCGTTCAAACGCGTTTAGAACGTCATTAGATGTTGTTCGCATATTTATTTTCATCTTTTCTCTATAATATAGGACCGTGCATATACCTCTCCACGAGAAAGAAATATACGTAACCGCAAAAAAAAAATTTTGAGTCGTCCGAATGTTTTCAATTATTAAAGGAATGATTTAAAAAAATGATTAAAGGTCTAGTCTATTTATAGGGTGTCACGAGTCTTTTTTTTCTTTTTTTTTTTTTTTATAGATACGACTATACAAGTAACATAAATGTCGAGTGAAAGGAGCAAAAGAAAAATATCTATACGCATCAATCGATTTCGCGCGATCGAATCGATACGACACTATCGATTTGATCGTTTTATTCTTACCGATCTGGAACTAGGTCTCTCTCTCTTTCTTTCTCGTCATCCCGGTGTTTCGAGGTCAGCATAGTCACGATTCTCTTGACATTTGTCCGGTCAAAGCGTGTCATATAAATGTCTATTATCATCGTACTCATATGTATGGTTTTTGTCCTGTAATTAGTGGATTCGCGAGTCAGTGCGCTAGTCGGTGCTATACGTGATAAAACGAGATCGCGTTCGAGAGGTACGAGAAGGATAGAAACAATGGCCCGAAGGGGTCGACGTTTCTCTTCTACAACTTTCGAGGCCAGCCTCGTCGTCACGTTCTAATATCGCCTTTGCGATAAACGTCCCATAATCTTTATCTTTCGAGACATATATCTCTTCGATTAATCGTACCTCGTCGTCGCCCGTTATTTCATTATTAATACGAAACGTTAAAACGAATTGAGGATGTGCGTGATCGATTGAAAACTATTATTAGGGTTCCGTTAGGATTAACAAAACCTTCTCTTACGAGTGGATTTTTTTTTTTTTTAATAATAGAATTTTTATTACAAATAACTTTTTTCGTCGCTAAATTATTCGGCTTACCTTGCATATTTATCGCGAGTGGATCGTAATAGATCTCTCTCTCTCTCTCTCTCTCTCTCAACTCCATTGGACAGTTCACCAATATTCGTAGAAATTAGAAATATTTAGAACCGTAATCGCATTCGCTAATGATTTATGAATAACTTTGGTAAATGTCCCGTAATTTTCATCTTTCAAGACATTCATCTCTTCGATCGGTTATCCTCGTCGTCAGCCGTTATTTGACTGTTAATACGAAACATAAAAGCGAATCGAGGATGAGTATGATCTATTGAAAACTGTTAGAATTCCGTTAGGATTGAGTAACAAAACCTTTTCTCATGCGATTCTTATGTAATTTATTACGAACGGATCGCGAGTTATATAAAAATTTTTCTTTTAATTTCGATCATCGATACCTTGAGTAGGATTTCGAGTGATCTTGATAACGAATAAAATTTCTCTAGATAATACTCGATTTAGATAATACCAATACCGAGTTGGATGTTCAACAATATCGATTCCCATAATTGATATCGTATTGTATTGCATATGTAGTAATTGTATTGCGAATATCTTTAGATTTTCCTTCGAAAGATAGGACAACGAAGATTATGGCAATAAAGTCATAAATAACGGTAGATAACTGTCCGCGCATTCTCCGTTCTTCCTCTTACTTACCTGTGTTGTCATTGTCTAACATCTGCGAATCAGCTGGGAAAAACAAGGCTGGATGCCTTCTGGGAGGATCCGAATGGCTCTGGCATATTATTATATTACCGATAGCGGTCGTTACCCACGGCTAAACCTCGTCGATATGCATCCTCGACGACGAAATATTTTTCTCGGTTGTTCTCCTAGGTACTAGACCATCCATAACTGAACCGACTAAGAATTAAATCTGGAAATAGACTTAGCATGTCCACCTAAGAACCTTGAAAAGTACAGCTGCCAACGATTTTTCTTTCTCATAAATGTTCCTTTTCATCCTCTTTAGCTTTCTCTCCAATCTATTTGTCACTCGTTCGTCACGAGTTTTATTTTTTCTCGAGTTAGTCGAGTTCGTTGAACGAATTGTCGACAACGGATTATTTTTTATCGCCTTAATTCTTATTCTCGATGGAATGCTAGAATAGATTCAAAATGCGCTTATATTATTTTTTTTTTTTTATTTATCATCTGATAGTTTGAGTTTTAATAGTCAAAGCTCTTGTCCTTTATCGTTCTCTCAACTCTTAAGATTAGCCAAGTTATTTTATTTTTACATAATGTCAAGACATCTCGGATATATAGATACATATATATTATAAGTATCGAACTAAATTCATTTGTATTCAGTCTTTCGTTTCCCTCGGTCGAACGGGGATCGAGATTCCTCGAAATCGAGACTCTTCGTGATCGATTTAACGAATGAGCGATCCTCGATCGGTAGCGCGTAGGAGAAGGAATTTCTTTGAGGAAGTTAAAGACGAGACTTCGCGTGTCTTTCCAACTGGAATTCAATCGTGAGTTATCTCTCGATCTATCGAAAGAAACTTAGTTCTTGAAAATCGATTCCGCGAACGGTCAATTATTCTTTTTAGTCGGATTTCATCGCTCTTTGAAGAGTACATTTTCTAACGATTGCAAATAATTATACTTTGAGTTTTTTCTTCCTTCTCCTACATAATCGCAGTGTTTGTTATTTTCTTTCGCTCGAGAAAAAATTAATTCTCAATTTTCTAAAAAAACAAAACAAAAAAAAAGGAACACTATAATATCCATAGAATTTTAAATTCGATTTCAAATACTTGACAAACTAGACGTGGAGAAAGACTTGCACGCAATGTTATTTGACTCAAGATACGCGTGAAGGATAAATAATGAACTTAAATGGTAAAGTATAGACGAAAAGAAGGATGGACGGTTTTGATAGAGACGCAATTCCTTTGAAACGTCCACTTAACTTCGTTTCTATCCCGCGTTATTTTCACGGTGCAGTTATTCAGCACAATGGAGGAACGACTCGTAGAAGGACTCGTCTTCTTCTCTATCTCCTCCTCCTCCTCCTCCATCACCACCATCGCCGCCACCACCATCGCCTCCTCCTCTTCGCCTTCTTCGGAAAGATACAAAGGTGTAATTACAACCCCGAGAACGTCCTTCCATACGTTTTCATCGCATGCTCCTCCTCGGAGATTAACATGTGTGAGATATTGTACTAAAAGAGAGAGACTTCGTTTATAATGATCTATGAATCGAAGGACAATGATTTTTTCTCTCTCTTTTCTTTTTTTTTTTTTTTTATCATTATTACTATTCTTGATTCAGACAGAAGAAGACGTAATTTTAACGAGGAGTAATTGACTTCTGTCTTTCAATCTCTCTCTGGCTCTCTCGATGCCTTAGCGCGTTCGTGATAATCCATCGATCGAAGAACAATGATTTTCTTTTCTTTTTTCTTAGAGAAGAAGACACAATTTTAACGAGGATTAATCGACACAATTTCAATGAGGAGTAATCGACTTCGATCTTTCACTTTTAATAACCTTTTCTGACCCCGTTCGACGCATCGTTTATAACGATCCAATGGATCGAAGCTTAATGATCGGTTTTTTTTTCTCTCTATGCAGACAGAATTTTAATGAGAAGTAATCGATTTCCATCTTTCGATTTTAATAATCCCTTTTCGATGTATTGCTCAGGATGATCCATCGATCGAAAGACAATGATTTTTTCTTTCTTTCTATTTTCTTTCTTGATTCAGGCAGAATAAGACATAATTTTAACGAGAAGTAATCGAACTACAATCTTTCATTTTGAATAACCTCTTTCGACCTCTGCTCAATCTGTTTGAATAGAAGAATCGAATCTCTCACGGTGTTACTTTCTCTCGAGAATGCAAGTGGATACTCTCGAAACGTTATTAATCTTTATCGATCGTAATAAAAAGAAAGGGGCATTGTGTTGGGATGTGGATTCAATGGTGAACAGGTGAATGTGTATCCGAGTTGACCTTTCAGGTGCACGAGGAGTGCAAGTCTTGCGGTGTGAAACAACTCGGAGAAAAGAACCGGACCAGGAACTAATCCTGCCCGTTCTAAATTCGTCCATTATTTCCATAACAAAACCTTTAGCTTTAACACGTATATATCTCGAAGGAGTAGAAAGAAAAAAAAGAAAAATACATATAGATAGATAGATGGATAGATGGATAGATGGATAGATAGATAGAGATAGAGATAGAGAGAAACAAATTGGTGAACGTGCATAGGTTTATGGTGAGTTGATAAACTAACACAAGTCCGCCTTAAATCATACTGATTTCGTGCTCCAATGAGTTCGAGATAAACCTGTTATTAATGATGTTGATAATGTAAGCATATAAGTGTATATATATTTGAATATCTCCTTCGATAACTCGATTATTTCGTGCTTAAAAACGGCAAACACTTCGATTTATCTTTTTATCTTTTTCTTCCCTGGATTTTATCGAAACTTGTTACTTTCGTGGCAAAAAAGAAAAAAAGAAGAAAACGAAAGAAGATTCGAAGATTTGCGTGCTTAACGCTTATGTAAGATTACATCCGTTTTAGAATGACACGAACGGAGTTTACTCGAAACTATTTTTATCTTGTGTAAGTTCAAATCGAATCGTAATATGTAATATGTAATTTGTAGAATGTGTGTGTGTGTGTGTGTCACAGTTATCTGTACACGCGTATCTATTTTTTTTTTGTTTTCAAAATAAAACAAACAGAACTTTTGCCGAGACAAATCTAAAAAAAAGCAAGAAGCCATGCACCGGTTAGAATGTATCTACATTATAGATCGTAACAGATGCGACTTGATCTAGGAAGATCTGGAAGATATATATTCTCGATCCTTTATATAAAAAAAGAAGATGATTCCGAAGAACTCGGAGGGATCGAGTTTATCACGGTGAAATTTCTCAGTCGCGTGTTGAGAAGATTAAACGCGAATAGAGGAGGTACTATCTATTTACCGAGAACCTAACATAAATTGGCGAGTTCGTTGAGAGTGCTTCGAACAACAATCGCGTCGTTACAACACAGTTGCATAAAATAAGGACGACGTACGAATCGACGAGAGAAGGGATCAAATAGGAGGAGGGCAGAGGGGGAGGAAGGAAGGAAGAGTGGGAGCGCGGGGGTCACGTTCCGTACGACGATGCACGAAAGATGCACCTTTGCCACCTACCGTTGTCGTTATTGTTATTGTTATCGTTACTGTTATTATTACATTTCTCGGAGACTTCATTAACCGAAATGACTCTCTCGAACTTTGATTCATATCTTTACGGGTTGTTTCAATGGGAGTAAGCGTACGGTAATTAACGTTTCTTTGTACTCAACACCTTATTCGTATATTTGTACGTTTACTCGCGCGAGTCGCGATACCTTTCGTTCGTGAATACTTTCGTGAGATCGAAGTATTACCCACTCGTATAATCATTAATTTGTTACGACTATAGCGTTATCGTTTGATCGATTGATCGATTGATCGTCGTAAGGTCGAATTAAATCTTGACGCGTCTTTCGGATTACGATATTGTCTTTTATTTACGGCGTATGGTAATTTTCGAGATACAGAAAAAATAAAGTCGATCGTTCTGATCGATGTAAGATAAATCGAGAGTATCTTCAAAGGTGAAAAAGGTAATTCTCACGATAGCAGGTTCTCTCTTTCCATAGGTGCGATTTAAAAAGGTACTTTGAGGTTTGAGATCGAATCGAAGAGAAAGTCGAAAAATAGGATATAGCGGGTAAAAGGGAAGCAGGAATGGAAAGTAAAAGCGGAAGACCACGATCGTGGCTAAAAAGACACATTGTTTTGACTTGCCGCCGCTCTATGCCGCGCCACCCGTGCACTTCGAGCGGACGTTAATTGTTTCGGCGATTCGCGTGTTGCTTCCAATTAATTAAACGACGCGGGCAGACATCTCTTCCTTTTAACAATAAGATATTATTTTCATACGTTTATCGTTTCAACTATGAAAGGTAGGCATAGATAGCTATACCGTTCCAATCATTAAGATCTCTAAATCCTTTTTCGATCGTTTAACGCGACGGTCGATTATATCTTCAAAAGGAAAAAATAAGTATATGCCTAATATTAAGTATCGTCATTACCCATAGATCTAAATAAATATCCCATAAGATTGGTTTTTTTCCAATCGGCCGTTAAAATTTTTACAACGAAAGTACGTAATACCCGGGGTAAAAGTTCGTTCGCGATAAATAGCTAAGATTAGATAACGATGGCATTGACGATTCCGAAAGAAACCTATCTCCTAGCTCGCGCACACAAAATTACGGGATTAAGGGAAGAACTTTGGAAGGATGAGAGAGTCCAATAACAAAGAAGAAAAACAAAACTACTATCTCCCATGAGTATTATGATCGACGTGATAGCAACTGATCGTTACAATTTCCAAAGAACATTCGTATATAGAGTAAAATTTCACCCCATAACAGGGCTATGATTACAAAAGCAATGACATTAAAAATATTTTTACGTCCGATCCAGACACTCCCAGAAACTCGATACGGTGAAGATAAAAGAGAATTCTTTCCTATAAAATAATACTGAAACAATTCACGAACGTAGTTCCGATGACGATGACGATGACGACGATGATGAACAAAAAGAAGAAGAAGAAGAAGAAGAAGAAGAAAAGAGAAAGAGAGAAAGAAAAGTTGTAGCGAAGCGAGAGTGGCAGAGTATTCGGGCGGGGGAGGGGAGGGAAGGGAAGGAAAAGGAAGGGACGAAGAGGAGAAAGGTGGTGCATCGTGGACACGAGGAAAAGGGAAAGACTCAAGTAGGAGAAGAAGAAGAAGAAGAAGAAACGCTGGAAAGAGGGAGAAAGGGAAGAAGGAAGGAGTAGCGAGTTAAGAGAGAGGGGTTCGGGGGAGGCGAAGGTTGGAGAAGAGGTTGGAGGTGCGTGAACGGAACGTTTCAGTCGTACAAGATACTCTCTTACCTGGCGATTCACAGAAGAGCGGCTGCCTTCGTTGGAACCGGTCGTGCGCTGCTGTGCTGGTCGATAACCTGAAATAAGAGGCGCGCGCGCGCGCGCTCACGCTTACGAGTTCTCCTTTAAATCCATATTTTGTATTTATTTATTCATTTATTTATTTTCGGCGATTGTTCCTTCTTGTTTTCTCCCCCTTCTCTTGGTGTTTTTCTTCGTCACCGCCCTCCTCCCTCTCTCCCTCCCTACCTCCCCCTAACAACACGAAAAGTATGAAAGTTTATATCGTACGGCGACCTTAATCGAATCAAATCGCTCGTAATCAATCTGTGTTTCTTCGTGATAAAATTGTGCGACTGAAATTCGGACTCTTTCTTGATCGATACTATTATCTCTTTCTATCTTGTTCTTGTTATTGGATAAAAAGGAGAAAGAGTGAGAAAAATAAAAGTCGAGCGTTAACATGAGCGGACCCAGTGTGGACGTTGTTTGGGATCCCCAAACGCAAATGAATTCTTTGGATTGTTGGGATTATTCCATCGAACTGGCGTGTCTTCAAGGGCCGGAAGGTATACATACAAAGATCGAATGTTCCAAGCGAATCGTTAGCGAATAAAATAAGGAAATTTTTTAGAGAGAGAGAGGGAGAGGGAGAGGAAGAAGATGAAATATTTCGACGAAAGCTTATGGTCTCGTTCTCTTTTTTTCCTCTTTGGTGTCTCGTCTCTTCGCGATGCTTACGTTCGAGAGAGAGAGAGAGAGAGAGAGAGAAAACCCTGTGAGCCTGTTAACGAGGGAACGATGTCAATGCTCGTGCAGACGAGAAAGGGCTTCGTTTAGTCAAACGGAGATTACGAAATTCTTGGACGAGAGAAACAAGCGTTTCTTTATCTTTTTCTTTTCTTCTCTTGAAACTTTGCTTTCGCATAGTATCGCTTTTTCTTTTTCTTTTGTTTTCCAATCTTTTTGCTATCGTTTTGATAAATATGCATCGGTAAGAGATACGTAGGTATATCGTCGATCTTTGGGTCCCAGTAAATAGCAAATCGATCTCGATAACGCTCGTATATTTATAACACGAAATTAATCTTACGATCGTTAAAAACATTTCCAACGATTTCCGATCTCCGTTCTCTTCTTGGTAAAAATATATACACGGAGTTGCTTCGATAGAGGATCGTTTCGTTTTACGAGGAAAGAAAAAATCTTTGGACTTAAGAGTTCAAACGTTTGAGACTTTGTTTTATGTATGTACATACATTTCCGTTTCCCTCGCAAGGTCATTGTTTCTCTTTCTTCCTTTCTTCTTTCTATCTTTCTCTTTTTTTTTTCTTTCTTTTTTTCTCTTTCGAATGCATCTTTTCCCAAGCGCGCTTCGTATGTTATCAGTGTATTAATTATTATAATATTCGCAAACAAAACAGGATGTCTATAACGATGTAAAAAGGAATAAAATAATAGCGCGTTCGTACGCTTGTTGATCTACTATAAACGAAGACCAAAGTACACACGTTTACCCGTATACTTATTCTTTTTTTCAGATCTTCAGTTAGCAGCGGAACTCGGCAAGACTCTGTTGGAACGGAATAAGGAACTCGAGAATATAATCAAAATTCATCAGTCCACGATCGAAGAACAAGCGCAAGAGATAGAAGTGAGTTTCCTCGAAGATCTTTCTTCTTTCTTCGCTTATTCCTTTTTTACGTATATGATGCATAGACGTATGATCGAATTAATTATTGCGTAATTAATCATTGTACAGTATATGAAGAAGCAAACTGCCGCATTGAGGGAAGTCAATGATTCGCGTCTTAAGATTTACGAACAATTAGAAGTCAGTATACAAGATTTGGAGCGTGCCAATCATCGTCTGGTCGTCGAGAATACTGGCGATAAAAAGCTGATAAAAAAGTACGTTTATGTTTACGTGTTCTCCATTGTGCGCCTCACGTCGTCACACATTATCACGTTTCGTCTTAAAAACTTTTACGACAACGACGCTTCGTTTTACTTATGCGTATAGTAAATGTAGCGATTAGAAAACTATGCTCGATACTTTTATAATAATATTAACGATAATAACGAATAAGTTTTGAATCGCATTTGTTTTCTAGCCAATGCTTGACCATCGAAAATCTCGAGACACGATGCGAGGAGATGCAGAAGAAAATCGACGATCTTACATCACAGAGAGAAGTATTGCTTCGTCAGCAAACAGCGAATCAAAATCCTACCGTCGTTCAAGTGCAATCGGTTTCTTGGAAGGCAGCGGTAACGCCTGGTGGCAGCATACGACAGGTATAAATTCGTTTTAACGAAGAAATTCTTTCGAATTGATTATTATGCGATACTTACAAATTTCGTCACACGTTTGCATAACGTACGGAACTGTAATATTTTGACAGAGCGCTGCCCCGAGTTCACCGAGCGTTTTTCAAGAAACCGGTAACGATTCTAACTTACAACAAATTGTAACGTCAGCCTCGAGCGAAGAAGAACTGACGGATCTATTGATTCAATTACAAGAGGCTCGTAGTCAAAGAGCTAGAGAGCAAAAAAAAGTTGCTGAGCTTGGTCAACAATTGACAACATTGTTACAAGAAAACAGTACTTTGGAAGAACAATTGACTTTTTGGCGTAGCAAAGCACAGGACGTGAAGAATTTGCAAGATGAAATAAATACCCTCGAGGAAGTTAGGTGCGTTCTCTCGTCTTTAAAGTTACCTACGCGATTGGACATTCTTTTCATTGATACGAATTTTTATTCATTTTAACCTATTAAATGGGTTGATACATCGAATCGATTTTCAGACGGGGCCAATTATGCGGACGTTGTCTTCGTGGAATGGACACCAGAAATCATGATGAATTATCCGTTCTGGACGGAGAGGAATACGATGACATTAGTATAGCAGGTTCGCTCATTAACGAACAAATTGATCCTGAGCCAGTTGTACAGGTAAACGTTAGATTTCCTTTAGTATTTGCAAGTCACATTCGTTTTCGCTCCGTGTAAGCATGAATGTATTTGTTTCATTAATTCGAAGTTTAGGACGATGCTCGGTATACGCTCATACTCGCTTTTTTTTTTATCGTTACGTTACCTTCATCCATTGAAACATAGAAATTGCATTTTAAACGTTCCGCGTAGAGCAAGAAGAATTCTTTAGTACGCGAAATATCGAAGCGAATATTTTTTTATCTCCTATACGTATACGTTTCTTTTTTTATACTCATTTTCATTTTATGAATACATGCCTTCACTTCCTTATTCCTCGGGAAGATTATTATTACAATAATCTCGATCGTTACGTTTGACGGATAGTAACACGCCTGTGTTAATTGCAATTTCTAACTCGTTTCGTTCTATTTCTTTTTCTTTTTTTTTTTTTTTCACAACGATCGACTTGATCACGAAATCGTCGTGCGTTATCGTTGTATAAGCGATTGGAGAAGGTCAATCGATCTCAGCCGGACAAAATATATATACATATCTATTATGTATTTTATTTTTTTTAGATGCATCTCTCTCTTTCTCTCTCTCTCTCTCCCCTCTCTCTCTCTCTTTTCATGCTCGTATTCTATGCTTAAATTAAGTAATATTCACTTTTATTTGCTTTAGGAATCGATCCCAACAAAGTTAACGAAAAGCGGCGCGAAAAAAGAACGTAAAGAATTTGTTTGCCTGTTGTGGAGGATTTTCACTTATATATGGAACGCACCGTCACTGATGCATATCGTTTACGACACGATAACTTACATCAAAGACGAATGCGTCATACCGTTGCTACTGAAACCATTTCGGATACCATTGTTTATATTAAGAAAATTATTACCGTTATATATTCGGAGAAAAATTATTTAGGGGCATAGTTTTCAACACATTTCGGGGAATATCAAATTAAACAAAGGAAACAGTAGTTTTTCTAGATTTTTTATTTCAAATTTTATTTCAATTTTTGTTTGTTGGTTCGTTTGCTTTTTCTTTTTTTTTTTTATTATCATTATTATCCAAATCGATTGATAATGATTGTTTGGTATAAAGTGACCAGATGTATTAATTGCAATTGAAATTAATGACACGTGCAAATAAAAATAAAGAGGGAACATTGCTCGACATATTCGCGGATATCATCGCTCGATATATCGAGGATATCATTTTTTTAGTTCGTTTCAAAATGTTTTTCATACGTTTTTCGAATACTGCATAAATATTACAGTTATTTTCATAAGAAGACATTTTAATTATAAAATAACAGTTTCAATCTCAGTAAAAAAAAAAAAATTGATTATGTATATCAATTTAAAAAAGAACTATATGTAATCGCATCAATTTCCAGGACAGTTTTTAACTTTAAAGGTAAAGCAACTCAAATCCGGCACATCTGGTCGCTTTAATTATTTAAGATATAACGATATATAGAAAATCGGGGTATATAGTTTATTTTCTTCGTTATTTTTTCGTAATTTCTCGTTAATTTCTTGAAAAGAAAAAAATTAGACACAAAAAAGAAAAACAACAATGAAATAATCCATAGGAAGTCGTATTATTTTTTTGCTTATCGTATCCATTTAACTCGATTTTCACACACACACAAATACACGCGCAAAGTATAATTATTCATTCTTTATAAATCATTGATAGAGAGGAAGCTTTAAAACGTTCAATCTAATTGTTACGTTTTACGGCGTTACATCAAAACATTTTCGCGCTTTTTATATTGGTTGCAAATGTAGTAGCATGCCTGCGTTTTCTGCTTAGAAACATTATTTCTTTCTTGTTTTCTTTTTTAATTTTGTATTTTTGTCATCATCGTATCTACATAATCGTGCGATTAGATCATTGAAAAAGATTTAATTTTCTATGGATTTTCTTTTGCCTTCTTTCGTGTTTAAATTAATATGGAAGAAAGCATAATTAAATATATAATATATAATATTATAGAATGTATATATTATAAAATTCAATAATATTATATATACCAATATATTTTAATATTGTATATATAATATTCTTACTAATACGTACAAATTCTATATAAAATTATATATTATATATATGTATTAAACATGACATAAATAATGAGATTACGTTGAAATTACGAGGAAAGATCTCTTGTTCCGTTCACTCTTCGTTTTTAGCTTTCGATGGTACAAATTTTAGTTGATCTTGACTAAAGCGTTTCTTCTTCTTCCTTTTATTTTTCTTTCTCTTTGATAGAATTTAAACGCTACTGTTATCTCGTAATTACATTTCCAAATGGAGATGTAATTAAAAATCTATTTAGGATTATATTTTGACACACGTAAACGAGTAAACGATATATCAAAGCTAGGGATTAAATAGGCTGACGAATTATAATTAAGGACTTGCGTTTTAAGTCAGCACCGGAAGCATAGTTACGAATTTAATTAATATATATATATATATATATATATATATATATATTTCTTTTTCATTTTTAGACTAGCTTTCGTTGCATTGAAATACGACATAGAGGAAAAAATATCGAGTGAAAGATAAAATTTGTTATGTAAATAAGTAATAAATAGTTTTTTACGAAGTTCTAGATAGGTAGGTTAAATCAGTCATCTTGTTTTTTATTCTTTTTTTTTTATTTTTTTTTTTTTATTACTTTGACATAATTTTCTATCTTATTTCCAAAGAAAACGAAAAGACTGCATCATTTTATAAATGATTAACAAATTAGTTTTAATTAATTAAGCTGTAATATAATCTTTCGCGTTGACTATTTCGGATAATGATAATAATGAATTATTAGCGCGTGCACAATTGAAAAATAATTATTGACATTTTGAATGCTGCTTTAGTTAATTCTAAATACAATAAGTACTTTTTTGTTCATATTTCGCTTTGTCACGTACTTTATAATTTTGTTCGTAATCGTTTCGAGCATGATTTTAATGTAATAATAATTTAGTAGTACGTCTAGTCGACTTCGTGTGTTAAGAAAAAAGAAAAAAAAAAAAAAGAGAAGAAAAGGAAAAACATGTCTTGTACAATGTATAAGTGTGCCAGATTTATATGATCTTAAATAAAATATATATTTTTGGAACAGATGCCATTGTATTTTTTTAACATCCTATAAATCTGGCGGTTTCCTAGACCTTTCCAATCGTTCATCCGTTGAAAATAATTCTTCCTTTCTTTTTTTTTTTTTCTTTTTTTCCTTCGAGCGAGAAGAAAAAAAGACTCGTATAAAACGTGCAAATAAAAAAAAAGAATATATATATATATATATAAATCAACTTCGTATAACACGAAAAAATATTATCGGTTGCCTTCGGGATTAAAATATGATAAAGTATGCAAGAGAACATACATGTACGCATTAGCAAGAGGAAAATAATTGTTTTTATTATAATTTTTTTTTTAGCTGTTAGAAAAGAAATTGTTTCCAACATTTTTCGACTTTCTTTTTTTTATTGAAAAAAATTTGTTTGTAATCATTTCACGCGTACATACGAAACACTTATTTTCGCAGGAAACTTGCAGCAACAAGACAGGGGCGACGAGCGAGGTAAATAGCAACCCGTACAGAGAATTGGTCGAAAAGTATCAGGCGTTATTGGAAGTCCAGAGATTATCGGCACCTCGTAGGAAGAACAGCATTCCAACGATCGGTGGTTGCATGTCGCTTCAAGAGGAACTCGAGATGTCAGGGGAGTACAATTGTTTCCAGAATCCATCGGTGGAGAACGAATTGCAACAGGAGGGTGGAATAAAGTCTGGAATGATCGGTAACAATGTCGGTGGCGGTAGACGCGGTAAAGGAGACAATATCGGGAAGAAAGCGTTTTCCGCAACACCGACAGACTTTTCCGAGGCGGAAACATCGTCTTCCGGTTTCTCGGACGAAACGAGTAACAAGGCAACGCAGACGGACGGTAGACCCGGTTCGTTCCTCTGCTCGATCGCCGATGGCGAGGATTGCAAGTTTAGCATTTACGATGACAACAGTCCGTTCGAGAGTAGGTTTAGAAAGACCCCGGAATATAGACAAATTTTCAGCGAGATCTTTCGTGTGCTGAAACGAGCTGCCGAGGCAAAGGACGAAGGTGAAAAGTTACCTTTGTTGGACGATCAAACGAATAGCAGTAGCAACGTTACTAGCAATGGCAACGACAGTAGTCGTTCAGAAAATCATAATGGAATTAGGAATCTCGGGCAAGACGACGTACCGAGCGAGACGACGGATGACAATCAGAGCGTCATGTCGTCGGTCATTTCCTCGGTCGTCTCGGAGCCACCTTATAAGATGCAAACGCCAGTATCGTCGAAGGAATCTACGAAGAAGGAGTCTAACGATAAATCTCAGTCGGACGTTGGGAAGACCGAGAATAATAGGGCGGCGACCAAGCTCGATTTCGTTTCCATAAACGTGCACGTTAAAAAGAACAGGTCGTCCGCGAAAAAGAACGCCGCGAAGAAGTTGGCATTCAACGAACGTCCGAAGACACCGAACATCGTGCCAACTACGAATCCTACCTTCGTTCAAGCGAAATCCAACAGCGGCGGTGGTAGACGAAGGTTCAGAGCTTTGACCCCGGTCGAACAGCAGGACGGTAGCAACGTTTGGAACAATGGCTCTCAATATAATCAGTCGAAAACGAGAGAATCGCCGAGCACGGTTAGAAAGTCGCAGACCTTCGTAAATCGTAACGCGACCGAGCAAAATAGTCATTCCTTCGAGTATAGCGAATATAAACCTAGCACAGCCTCCGAGGAAGTTGCTAAATTGAAACGTCTCGAATTGTCTTATGCCGAGGTTCTTAGAATGCCAAACAAGTCCAAAGCGAATCATCATAGAAGTTAAATTATTCTAACTCGCCAAAACGCAAAGGGAAAACAAAGAGAGAAAAAAGAAGACGAAACAACAAACGGTTTAAGAAAGAGATTTCTTTTTCTATGTAAAACCCAAGTGAGATTATGTTCAAAGGTTCGTTAGGTTTAGAATAAAGGAGCGTATTAAAGGAAGAACTAACTAACTTATTTCGTATTTGTGTGATGGTACAGTATTGAAGAAAACTCTTTTAAATTATAGCTACATTTTGTATATATACATTTCGATCGATTAAGTAATAATAACTGTGTCGTATTAGAGAGAACAGCGGTTCGTATTAATTTTTAAGTATCTTTTGTATCTATATCGCCTATTTTCATAAAGTTCGTTTTTACGAGATTTTACGAGATCCCGGCACACTTTAAGTAATTTTTATCGAATGAACGTTCCATTGGCCCGGGCCGCGAGATGATGAGAAGGGAAGGAGGGAAAAAAAAATTTAAGAAAAAAAACCAAAAAAAAAAGAAAGAAAGAAAGAAGTGACATTTACGCTCGAATTCTGTTCCATTTCAAGAATTAACCCCGTCTCAAAATGCAGAAGTGCTAAAACGACTAACGTGCCATTTGTTACATCAAATTGTAATCGTAAAAGTACTACAATATTTCGACGAGTTTTTAGACGTGCGAGATTACCCATGAGAGTCTCTCGTGCATGAGAGGACTCGCATGTACGTACGATATGTTTAGCTTTTATATTTAAATAATAAACGGTCTACGATATTACGAGATCATCATCAACAAACCATCTTCGTCGTCATCGTCTTGTAAGAATCTAATAAATTCTTTGTCGATGCAATCCCACATTCGTCGCCTTTGCATTTTATGTACAAAAACCTCTACGACGTATTTGATAAGAGTGGTGTCGTGTTATTTTTTATTTGAATTAAAGGAAAAAAAAAAAAAAGAAAGAAAGAAAGAAAGACAAGATTATACATACATACATACATACGTTTTATTATTTTATTTCTTCTTTTTATCATACAACGAAATAGGGCATAATAATGATTTTGGATTACCAAACACAATTCCAATTTTAATTTTTTATATACTATTTTATAAGAAACCGTGATTCGCGTGAGAAAGATTACAACTGATGAATAATGAATTACGAAACGATGGAATTCTTATTTCTCCAGTAAATTTGCTCACGATATCGAGTTTTATTTTGATTTAATTTAACGCATAAAAAAATTCAGGCAACACACACGTAGTTTTAACTTCTATCCTCGTTAGTTCTTTTTCCTTGCGTCATCTTTTTATTTCTCTTTTCTTTTATTATTTTTTTTTCTCTTTTTTCTTTTCTTTTTTTTTTTTTACTAATATTATGCATCGCCGTTGCATTATAATTAAAATTTTTATATGAATTCCTCACGTACAAATCCGATACATTTAATTAGGATCGTCGAATAATGCACGATGAACGGCTCCTAAACTTGGTTGTACGTAACTCGAACTAACGCTTCTTCTTGAACTGGAAGAAAATGCAAAATGATAGATAATTTTCATTATTTATTCATTTATTTTTTAACGAGCGCGCGAGAGATTTCATACGCAGAGCTACAAGTACACTTACTCTGAAATTGATCTGACGGCCGGACCAGTTGGATTATTTTTTGGTCTTGGATTAACGAGTAAACATTTCATCGGATGGCCGTCCAATTGTCTATTGTGATAAGTTTCCACCGCTTTAGTAGCATCCTTTAATGTTTTGTATATAACTTCCGCAGTTCCTGGACGTACTAGTCTAGAAATAAGTAATTCTCCAACATCCTCGAACAATTCTTTGATATCCTCTTGAGTGACATTCGCTTGCAAGTTGGATACTACGATTCTGTATCCGGTCGACTGACTCGACGAACTCGAACTAGTTTTTGGTCGAGACAAATGATCCAATCTTGATTTACTTGGAATTGAATCAAGACGTGATTTTACTCCTATATCTCTTTGACTTCTAGGTTCGTAATACTTGGAATCGATTGAATCTTCGGCTAAAATAGTCCTGTGATGAAATGGGAAAAAAGTGTTAGAAAAAGAGAAACAAAAAAGAACGATTTCATAATCATGATTTCGATCGTTTTCGAATAATTACCGTGATTTTGTACCAAAGGACCAGTCTTCCTTGTAAGGTGGAGATACAGTCTTTGTCTAATGATATAAAGGGAGTATTATTTCGCTATACTCGAGAGATTTAAAACATTTATGACGTACGATCGGTAATCGATTTCTTTAATATTTCGCTTTTTTTACTTACCATAAAAGGATGTGTCATAATTTTATAATCTCTCACTCTTTCTCTTTCTCTCTCAATATCAGATTTACGAGACGGTACGATCCTCGTCACGTTATTACCCGTTGGTTTTATCCATGTGTATGGAGACGAAGGTTTAATACTGAACACTGGAGGCGGTGGTGGAGGCGTTGGAGCATAATCATTGTTGACGGTTCGTCTTAAAGGCATGATATCTACCGCGTAATCTATAAAGAAGTAGCGTGCGAAATGAATAGCGTTTCATATTTGTGATTCAAAATTCAGAGGCATATATATACATACGTATAAATATATATAGCATACACTACGTTATAAAAACTTCATACCGTCGTTATAATCAATCGGCATCTCGCCAGAATAGTGAGATTCCGTTAAAGAGGGAGGTCTGTAACCTATCGTTCTAGATGGTGGTGGCATATAATTATTCGGTGGCATTACATGCGGCATCATAGGTGGAATCTTATTAGTCGACAAGGAAAGTCTGCCGTTTCTACCAGTTTTCCGCGATATTCCAGGAACTTGAGTTTCTATCCTTTTCAAATGCGAGGCTCGTATCTTATCTAATTTCAATCTCGCGTCGCTCTGTTTAGCGATCTCTGCTAGCTTGTCTCTAGCATCGGTAAGTTTCTCACGATTTTTTTGTATTATCTTGAAACGTGCATCCGTAAGCGCATGGGCTCCACGACCTCTCACGGAACCGTTAGCTCTTGACCCTCTGTTGAAGCCACGACGGGCCCTGTAAGTAATAAATTAAATAAATAAAAACAAATGTTGTTCGACGCAACTTTGTTGTAATAAAAATTCAAATAATTTAATTGAACATAAAATATCTTCAAAAAAGTACATCATATGTTGTTAGAAAAGTGATTGCTTTTTTTATTTCCAGAATAGTATAAGTTTTCGATTATGCGTATAACGTCGTAAAACGTTTTATAATCAATGAGAATTTAAAAATGATATCATACTGATGGAAGACAGAAGAATTTTTTTTTCTTCCAAGATATCGTACATCTCTTTAAGGTTAGAGGCAAACCGATTATTAAAATAGTACGAAAAAGAAAGTTTAATAAACGATCTTCGAAAAATCCGTTACCCTGTTCTGTTTCTCATGCCTGAAGGTTTAGTTTTTTTAATTATGTCATCTAAACTTAAGCCCATGTCAGCCATACCGCAACAACTGCACTGTACAGATTCAATTGGATCACGAAGCCGGGATTTTATTGATGCGCATACACAAGACGAATTGTGACCCAGTCCGCAAAATTTCATTGCGTACGATATTTACTAGGCGTCCCAATCAAATTCTCAAATCTCCCGCTAGGTGGCGAAAGAAAAACTTTCTATCGGTTGGAAAGTCTACTAGTTCATTTATTTCGTGCTTCTTTTGACATACGTGAAATGGTAAATATCTTATAAATAGTAAGATTTGATGAAAAAGCTGAATAATTTAATCCGATTCGGAAATTTGTTCCGACATTCCCAGTTGAGAAGACGGATCAGGGTTAAATCATGTCGACGGAGGAGTCAACGCCTCCCGCTATGGATGTAGATACCGCGAGCGATAACACGTCTATAGATGATAAAATAGATGATTTTTGTGAAAATCCAACTAGAGATGCTCTGACGGAAGGTTTAATGAGTTTACTGAAGCCAACCGTTGATCAGTTGGACGAAAGAATTCGTGCTACTAGGTATTCGAATCTTTAGTCAAAATATTTATAACCTATATGTTGCTCGAACGTCTTAGGATTCCTTAACTCGAAAGTATCACTTTTCTGTTTTATTACTCTTGTAGAATATGTCAGATAGAATTGAAGCAGCGAATCGAATCATTGACGGACGTATTGACGAAAATCAACGAAGCTCTTCAGTGCCCGTTCGAGACCGATTCTTACGTTAAGAAGCTCATAAACGCTAAGCAAAAAATAACGGTAGTAAGCAACATCTTGCAAACGACTCAGGAACGAATAAATAAACTTCATCAGGCTGTAGAGAGAAATACGGCAAAGAGAAAGGCTCTATTGGATCATAGTTCTATGTATAGCGGTACTTCCAATATACAAGAAAAAGAGGAAGCAGCAGAAAACTAAACATTAGCGTTCGAAGATTCTGTCGAGGGGAAATAATTCGGATACTACCGATTCGCATTTTTCCGTTACACGATTATGGATACTCCTATGGTAAAACTCTCGGACGAGGATCTCGAAACTGTTTACGAACCAGCAGAGGATTCTTTCCTCTTAATAGACGCCTTAGAGAACGATTTGGAGACTTTGAAAGTTATGAAACCGGTTATGTGTTTAGAAATTGGTAGCGGATCGGGTATAGTTATAACCGCATTGGCCATGGCATTGAACAAATATAATCAAAGTTACTACATAGCGGTCGATATAAATCCTAATGCGTGTAAAAGTACGAAAAAAACTGGTAACATTAATTTGGTCAATATAAACGTTATACAAATGGATTTATTAAAAAACATTCGTAACGAGCAAACTTTCGATATTATCGTATTCAATCCGCCGTACGTAGTAACGGAGAGCGAAGAAGTTAGAGAAACAAGACTAGTTTCTAAAACGTGGGCCGGTGGAAATCATGGCAGAGAAGTTATGGAGCGAGTATTTCCGCACATTCCTAAATTATTATCGAATATTGGAATGTTTTATCTAGTTGTTATTAAAGAAAATGATCCGAATTATATCCTAGAAACGTTAAAACGTTTCGATATGATAGGCACCGTTGTGAAAGAAAGGAAAGTGAGAGGAGAACATTTGTACGTGATGCGTTTTACCAAAAATACAACCACTCGTTGAATTGACATTGCGATGTATGAGTGAGATAAAATTGGGAGAAAAAAGATTTGCATTATTCGAGTAATGATTTTTTTTTTTTTTTTTTTTTTTAATGTTGTATATTACATATAATAAACGTTGTAAATACTTCTGTATAATTTGTGCTACACACACTACGATCTAAACTGTCTTTATCGTTTACCCATTTTTACTATCGTAAAGGAATGACAAAACTGACGTGTACTTAAAGGTAGCATAATTTATTGTATCGTGTCATATGTGAGTGTGTGTGTATATATATATATAAACACCGTAGAGTCGTAGCGATATGTAACGTATGGCTGTTCTAATGCGCTTACGTCGCGAATAAGAGATTTACGGACGCGGAGCACTTTGAACATTATATTCTATGAAATTCTTTGCATTCCTAATACTTTGGATTATAAATTAATAGCATGTGAGAAAATTAATCTTGGTTCAAGTGATAGCCTTTCAATCACTGTCGATTAATTAATTCACTTCGTTTTTGAACCACGTGATTCGTCTTACAGGAGGACAAAAAATTAAATAGCTTACTACGTATCGATGGATTTCGACCTATAAATTCTTTGCAATTTTATATGCAACGCTGCTGCGCTAACGGTCATTAAAATAAGCGTACCTAACATGAGTGAGAACGCAGCGTAAAAACCATTATTACTCATGCAAATGTTCTCCTCTTTCGAAACTTCGTTTACAAAGGACGACTCTTCGATGTTCTCCAACACTTGATTACTGACTGCACTCAAATCGTCGAGCATGATCACTTTGAAACCACGTCCGACTCTAACTGGATCTGTTAATAGCGGTACCATCGACGCGTTCGAAGGTGCGTAAGATACCGAGCGACGTCTTCTACCCGGTTCGATTTGCTAAAAAGAGAAGGAAAAATATACAAATGTTATGTAAAGCATGCGTACGTTTCAGGAACGACTTTGCAATCGCATGTATGTATGTATATATACTCGATATGTATACTGTAATACATTATTATATTAGTACAGTTATAATACGCACTTGATTCGATTCCGGACAAGCTTGGCAATCCGTTTTACAAAGTTCCACGTTACATTCGATGAATAAATCCATCACATCGGGGAATTTAAAAGCTTGGAAAAATGCATAGGCTATAATCGAGGCACCTGTATTCCCCGTGTCGTTCGTTTTTTGAAACGCTCCAAACAATTTTGGTTTAAGTATGCAACCACGTTCGTCTGTAAGCTGCAGGGTGTTAGTAGAGCTCTCGTCTCGTGCAACGCAATCGCGTACCTACGTCAACAGAATAAGGTAATGACGAGATGTACTTACGACAAAACAATAGAAACAATTCGTCCGTGTACGGAACAATTCGTCGCCGATTTATGTATCCACGGAATAGTTAGTCAATGTGCTGAGTTTCGATCATTGAAGATTAGTAAAAACTAATAAAAAGTATAAAAAATAACAGATAAAAAGTAGTACATAAGCGAGACCGAAGTAATCGTCGAGGCACGCGCAAGTATTATCGAGTAGAATAATTTCGTATCTCGGATAAGGTGACTCGACACTTTACGCGTCTACGGATACGTTTCTCAGTGTGCCGATCTACGGAGTAGTTCGTCGATGCGCACAAAACTCGATTCATCGAAAACGGCATCGTCGACGAACTACTTCGTGGAATTATTTTTATCCGACTTGTCGTTTCGATCGAATATTTTTTTTTCTTTTTCTTTTAGTTTCGCGATCGGACCATCGTACGGATGCATTTGAGACTTACCTGAAGATCGAAAGCAGGATCTCCTTCCACGGTTACGACCAGCGTCATGGTTTCTCCGATTTTAACCAAACCATCGGCCGTCGGAGCGAACGGACCTTTCCCGATTTGTATGTCTAATTTAGCTACCGCCGTGTCACCGCTGAACGTCACGATCTCCTGATTGAGCATATCCACGGATAAATTTACCGAAAGCGCCTTATTGATGTTACCCTCCCAAAGACAACGTACTCTTCGCACGGTATCCCAGACCTCTTGTATCCCTGGCTCGTTCTGCAAAGATTTTTGTTTGAATGTCTGATAATAGAAAAATAAATGCGTTCGCTGTTGGAACTATCTAGAACGATCGTTGCTAACATGTCGAGGAACGAACCTGCAAGACCAAGACATTTTCGAGATAGGCTTGGCCGGCCTCGCCCTCGAAGTCATTGATGAATTGCGTTCCACAAGAGTCCAAGCTGACGGTGAAGGAGTACTCGGTTTTTCCAGAATTTTGTTCGACGTATCGACAATCAGGATTCATGAAGAAGCCCTGAAAAGAAAGATCGTTTTCTTTCTCTCTTTCTTTTCTTTCTTCCTAATCCGAACGTGATAGCGTTACCTTCGAGTAAATGACACCGTCGAAGGCACGATTGAATTCGATGTTGATCGTCATCATCGTCTTGCCACATTCGACCGAGATATTATGAATATGGGGTGGATGTTTGAGATCGTCGTCGGCCTCGTCGTTCTGCGTTACGCCTGCGTAGTTGGGAAAGATAAACGAAATTATGAAGGACAAGGTGCAAGGTAGCGAAAAAAAAAAGAAAAGCAATAGGATCTTACCAGCTCCAGTCGTACCGGTCGTACCAGGACCCGTCGTTCCTCCACCGGGAACGATGCCAGGCGTTCCAATGGGCGTAGGGAAAGGCGGGGAAGGCGTAGCGCCGGGAGTCGAGTAAGTGTAACCGGCGGAACCGTCTACGGTGCCCGTTGGGACAGGCGTAGGGAATCCCGGGCTGGGAGATGGCTGCGAAACGTAACCACCTTGCGAGTCGTACGTACTACCGGATACGGTACCGGTGGACGAGAATCCTGGTCTTTGAGAGGTATATCCGTAGGAGGTGGTGAAACCGGCGGGAGAGGGATAACCGGCCGATGGAGATACGGAGCTGAAGGGTCTGGAGGACGGAGTACTGGAAGGGAAGCCAGTGGTTTTTGGTGGTAAATAAGTCGTCGAGAAACCACCTGGTTGAGAGGGATAACCACCGACGGGTTGCGAGACTTTTGGCGGTAACGCCGTCGACGGTGGCCTTGGAGTGCTATTAACAAAAGAAGAGAAAAAATGAGAACGAACGTTTAGCTCGCTGGTTACGTCAGACCGGGACAATCGTATCAGTCGATTTAACTCGAATCTCGTTTAATGGGCTCTTTCGAAGGCAGCTTACGCAACCCTAGGCTCTCCTTCTTCCTTTCTCTATTTCTCGGGCTTTTTCATTCCGATCGCGTGTACCGGGACGATAGAGCTCAGGAGATATAAGAAAGCGACTCGCTTCGAATTGTCCGAGTCCGAGCGACGCCATTAAAGATGCTGGAAGAAAGAATCGTGTACCTTGGACCGCTCGACGGGAAGCCACTGTATTGCGGCGGCAAATAGGTGGACGATTGGGACGTCGAGGGTGTCGAAGAAGGGAAAGTCCCAGGTCTCGTTCCGGCGGATGGATAATTGGAAGGGCCGGTCGTACCTCCGAAGGGAGGGAAGGTGGAAGATTGCGGCCGTGAACCAAACGTCGGAGAACTGCCATAATTATCTTGAGGGATGTAAGTAGAGGACGGACGTAAACTGGTGGGTGAACCGTAGAGAGTGCTGGGCGTCGATAAACCGTGAGAAGTATCAACGTTGGGAGATAACGAGTAGGGTACGTTGGACGGCGTGTACAAGGAGGACGGTCTCTGATAAGGATAATTGGTCACTTCGTTCTGACTCGGAGAATAAGCCGATTCCTGTTGGTTGATTCCTGCCGGCTGGAAGGGTCGAGGCTTTTCCGGAGGTCTCTGGGTACTGTATGGCGGCAGATAGGCGTTGTCCGATTGTTGGCGAACTGAAAAAATATACAAGCTCATCGAGAACGAAGATACTCGTTCTTTTGTCATCGCTTCGATCCTCGATACATATGCACGTACGCGTACGCACATATATTTCTCGAGTATGCGAAGGATAAAAAGAGTCGAATAAAACGAAAGGAAATATCGCGAGAATGCAACGTAGACGTCGATTTGGATGGTTCCTCTGTCTTTGAAGAGCACCGATTCGTCTTGTAGATCGGCGCGGTGATCGCTGAGATGGAAGAATTATTATCGAGAGTTAATATAAGCGAACTATGGCGAAGCGCGCTCGCACGCGTACTCGTTGCGCGAGTGTGCATTACGAACGTGAAGTTTCGATAGGTTTGCTAGCAAAGTGTTTCTATCTCGATACGTTATAATGTGGGAAGAGGGAGCGGGAGAGAGAGAGAGAGAGAGAGAGAATGAGCGTGTGCGCGCGTGTATGATAGAGAGAGACAGAGAGACAGAGAGAGAGAGAGAGAGAGAGAGAGAGTAGCGTAATGATGCGTGATTTAGAGAACTCGCCGTTATCCTCTCGCTCGTCGAAAGGAGAACCTACTTTTACGTGCGCCCTGTCGGTAGATCCCTTGAATCCACTCTAGGATATTTTGTGCCATCACGTCTGCAGCCGACGCTGGAGCGGCTCGCTGGACTCTCGAGCGTGCTAATGGATTTCAAAGGATTTTTTTTTGGTCAACTTATTTGTCACTTCTCGTCGCTTCTCGTCTTTCTTTTTTCTTTCTTTTTTTTCTCTCATTTTGTTTAACTTTTTATATCATTTTATTTTCTCTTCATCGATCGTGAGACACCGAGCGAACTCGAGACGAGTCCTCCCGTAACTCCCTTACCAGCTTCGACGACGTCGTCCGACGTTCTCACGAACAGGGCATGTCCTATGTATTCTTGACCCATCGTCGCTCCGAGAACAGCTACGACGAGTAACGTCGTACTGCGCCACATCGTCCCTTATCTGTAATCGACGTTAATCGGATTAAAGGCATCGACTTTTCGAGTTGCATCGACGAGTTCAATCGATGGCGACGTAAAATTATCGAATCGTTTTATCCTACCTAAGATCGTTTATACGAGATATGAAATTATTTCACTGGGCGTGATTGTTTCACACGCTCTTTTTTTTCAACGCGTTTCTCTTTGATTCGTAAAAAAAACAAAGAACGAATTGGGACGAACGTTTTCAAGGACTCTCAAGACGGGACAACGATCGTGACTCTTGCAAAGTTCGAAAGTAGAAAGCGATAGTTATGAAATCTTTGCTTGGGATCCCTCTCAAGGTTGACGTCAGCATTCGAAGGCAATGGTACAGGAAGCCGTAAAAGCCTGGACGATGATTTCTCGTCGAGGTCTATCCTTCGAGATACTTTCGAAGGATCGCGTTGGCCCGAAACTTTA
The DNA here is from genome assembly GCF_905475345.1 of Vespula vulgaris. Classification (NCBI taxonomy): domain Eukaryota; kingdom Metazoa; phylum Arthropoda; class Insecta; order Hymenoptera; family Vespidae; genus Vespula; species Vespula vulgaris. The sequence continues at coordinate 377,366 of NC_066600.1, read as the reverse complement.
TGAGAAAATATCCGATTATGAGAGAGAAGTAAACGAGGCGTTGCTTGCTACGAGAAGAGTTAGGATAACTTGTTTTTAATGAGCATCTCGTGAACGGATAAGGAACGAAGACGCCGAGAGAGAGAGAGAGAGAGAGAGATGTGAAACGAGATTATAAGACTTTATACTCCAAAAGGAGTACTTTGATCTCGAAAGAGGAATTGTACGTTGGCAAAAGGTGCATTTTGACGTGGTAATTCGTTTGCGATTTCGCAACGATTAAAAGAGGACTGATGGTTTGTGCAAGTGAAATCATCGTAAAGTCGGTATTAAGAAAAGTCGAGTCATAAATAAAGCGTTAAAACGTTTCGAACGAGTTACGGTCGTACGCGCATATGTAGTTAATTTATACATTTTCACGTTGCCCGTATCCATTTGCCACCAAAGCCAAATTTTAATGGCTCGAAACGAGCTTTTACCCACCTCGAAATATTTGTAAAATGATCGTCGCCGCGGACTCGTCCGCAGAAATTTACGGTAATTCGGGTAAACGCTCGTTTTGTAGTTTCTACGCAATTGTTACGAGAGACATCGGTTGTAACTCGTGGTTGGCTCGACTCGAAACATTTTTAATGAATGCGTGGTGCAGGAGATTAAAATCATTGCATAGTTTTAATATATTCTTATCTTTTCACTTAATATTTGTTTTTTCGTTTCTTTCTTTTCCTTTTCTTTTTTCCTTTCGATCATCAACGTCTCGTAATAATCCGGATATATCAATCGAGCGATTCTTTTCGTCGAAATTTTACGACGATCGTTTAATTTATATTTTTACACTTAAACATCGTAACGATAAGTGTCAATGGAATGCAATTTAATCGTTTGACTTTATTAATCGACAATTATTCGATCGCATGTCGAAAATATTTAACGCGACATTCGTAATTTTTCTGTAATAAAACGTTGTTTCTGCGCGGTATAATGTCTATTCCTTTCGATGTATCGAATCATGATTCAAAAAATGCCGGGTTAGAGTTCGAAAAGTCAATGGAAAGAATCGAAGAATCGTGCGAGGTGAAAGGTGAAAGTCTCGTAGTCTCGAAGGGAAAAGATCTCGTGGTACTCGTAGATCGCAGGAGCGGGTAAAACGTAGTGTACACGGAGACATCGAGATGCTCTCGAACCATGGAAAGAGAAGTCGTGCTCGAAAGAGGGTTAGAGAGAGAGAGAGAGGGAAATTCAAGATCCGAAGAGAGAAGAGCATCGATTCATTCATCAATTCTTTCGGTGAATGCGCAGGTACGACTTTCTAATCTAATCTTAATTCCTTTCTTTTGTTACTCCTATGAGATCTAATCCAATTTAAATTTCCTTAACATTGTTGTCAACGGGACAATTCAAACATTAATAATTTCTCATTTAAATTGCTGGTAATTGCGCGTATGCGTGTGGTGAGAAAAAATTCAATGATAACGTTAAAGTTTTCTCGAATATTAAAGGTTAACGATAAAAAATATTATACACATATACATATATATTGAGAATGACAACGTGTAAAAAAAGAAAAGAAAAAGGGAAGCTGCGAATATATGGTAGGCACTTTTACGTGAAAACAAGCCGAAGGAACGTATAATTTTTGCGTGTATCAGAGACGAATCGATTCGTTGTAAGTAGTTGTAGGTGTCTCCGCTGTAGGCAACCTGTTCCCGCGAATAAAATTAATAGAAGCACGTTAATTAAGTTGGACCGTCGGCTAATTAGCGAAGCGGCCTAAGCGAGTGCAAGGAACGGTTCGTGTAGGTACACGGCGACTTTGCGAAAGACGGGTAGGTATCCGAGCGATATCGTAACTATGAGTTGAGGGAATCGTATCGAGAGACCTCGCCGAGCGTGTAATTATCGTGCGAAATCCTCTCGAGGACGAGACGCGTCCTCACGCGCGCGTTTCTGCGGTTTCGAGCTACTTCCAAGCGATTAAGCAAGATCGCACTTGAGATCGTTCCTGCGGTTTCTTTCTTTCCTCCTCCTGCTACCTCCCTTTTTTCTTTTTTCTTTTTTCTTTTTTCTTTTGCTATTTCTTCTTCTTCTTTCTTTCTATCTTTTTTCTCCTTTTTCGTTTTTTCCTTCCTCTTTCCTGTTACTTCTTCCTTTTCATATTTCTTCTCTCTTTCGTCCGTCTTACCTTACATTTCGTTTTCAAGAATTTTAATAACGAGTCGGACTAACTCTTTTATTATCTGAATTACGTGCGCGGTTTCATAACGAGCGCGCCTTCCAAGATGGTACATTTGGAATCGCCTGCTGAGACTACGATCATTATTCTTCTAAATGTAATCTACAAATCCGTCTTTATTCCTCTCTAGTTTCCTCATTCGATGCCACCTTCCATCTGGCTACGTTTAATACTTCGCCCGAAATAGATCGGTTGGTCGCGACTATTTCGTTTCAGTTTTTATATAGATATTTGTACATTGATTTTATACACTTGCTATATACCTTCGTCTAAGTATACCCATCTCGATATAATTTTAGTTTTAACACGTTACGGACAAATCACGCACACATATATTTATGTATAATAGAGAAATATCTACAAGATGATGATTCGATGTATTCGATTTCGTACGTACCCTATGCATATAAGTATAAAAGAAAAAGAAAAGAAAACGTCGAGTATTCGTGTTTATTCTGCTAAAATTATATAAGAAAAAGAAAAGTGAAGTTCACTGTTAATAGAAATAATCGATGATGGCTCGAGCTATTACGATGATAGTTGGAAAACGTTTCGTGTTAGGTAGTCTATCGCAGCCTTTCTCAATGCGAAACGATATCCACATCATCTTACGTTCAAAGCGAGAATACAAATTAATTTCTAAGAGATTTTTCCAAAAGTTTCGTAGAAGGTTCTTGCTAATTCGGGAGGAAACGGTAATAAAAATCGTATTCTTGTGATATCGTTACGAACAAATCTACTGGACCGCAAACAGACGAAAAGGTTGAGAGACGCTGATCTATCGGATAGTAGCGAGCAAAGAGCTCTTTGATCTCTACGAGAAAACTGTTACGTTCGATAGGTCTGGGTCAGGAGGACATTGATTTCCTTTTTCACTGACACAAGAACGCTAAGGAAGATTCATTGCCAACAAAAAAGGAGAATTATATGCGTTTTCTATCTCGAGAAGCTGCCTAATATGCAACTAATTAACTTAACAGTATCGACTTATCGTAGAATTTCATCGAACGTTCGTCGCGATCGATCGAATACGAAAGAAAAAGAAAAAGAACAGTTTCCCATGGAAAGTTCGTTTGTAAATTTTCTTTTTTTCTTTCTTTTTTTTATTTTGACATAGATCAACTGGAAACGATTTACTCGGTGAAACTAAAACTCGACCTTTTTCACTTTTCTCTCTCTCTCTCTCTCTTTTTGTTTTATTTTTCTTTTTCCTTTCTTTCTTCCGTATTCGATACATTTAGTATCGATTTTCTCGTTAAATTATTTTTTAAGGTAATCTCCAATACTCCGCCAGATCGCCAAACAGTTTCGTGTTAGTTTCGAAACTTTTGGTATTATTAAAGCACTCGTTATGCACTTTCCTCTCCCTCTCTCTCTCTCTCTCTGTCCCTCTCTCTAAACGTTTCTATCAACGCACGGCTCGAACGCGACAAAACGCATGCTAATACTCGTTTCTAAATGCCAACGATCGATTCACACGAATAGATATTTCGAAACTCTTCTTTTAAAATGGTACGACTGTGTTTTCATTTATCTATCTTTTTTCCTTCTTCTCCTTTTTTTCTTTTTGATAGCTTCCTCGAGATGACATTAATTTATATCGGGTTTTTTTTTTTTTGTAACAATAACAAAAAGATTATGAATATATATGTAAGTAGATATAAAAAAGAAAAATCGAAGAAAATTTTGTAGATTGTTAATCGTTATATTAAAATTTTTTATTAATATTTTTTTTTATTAATATATATAGTTTCCTACAGTTGGTTATACTTCGAAATAGAAGTTCTATTAATTTCGAACTAACGATATCCCTTTCATGCGTATTCGATGCGATATTTCGAATCGTAGCAAGTACTCGATTTAACGTGTGCTTCCAAAGTTAACTTTCCAAACAGTTTCAATAGCAGTTGAAATTAGATGAGTTTGAATAAAACAGAGAATAAAATTGGATTTTCTAGAAATCAAATTTTTTAGTATATAAATATAAATTCAGTCATCGAATCGATAAGTTTAATTGCATTTTTATTTGTTACATTCTAATTTAAAATAATTTGTTTTTTTTTTTTTTTATAGAGAATGGGCCGAAAGTTCCCCGGTGATTTTACTCTTTTTACTCTTTTTATATATATGTAAATATATATATTTTTAAGTACTATATACTTTATTAAGAAAACGAAAAAACACAAAAAAAAAACTATAAAAAGTGTTAAATAAAGAGTAACACGTAATAGTTATTTCTTCATAGCGTCCATCGGCAAACTCGGTACGCTTTTCTACTTCTTTTACTTTACTTTACGAAATCCAACTCACGTCTTGTTCACCGTTTAACAAAAGAAGAAAATGTATTCTTCAACGAACGATGTAAGCCATGTTCTACGTGCAGTAAATAGTGTATGTACGTATGTATGTATATGTATATATATATGTGTGTACGGTAGATGCATCTTTTATCTCCGTCTGGTACATACATAAACTATTTATGTTTCTTACGAATATATACAGCGTGAATGGTAGAAGTCCACAAAATTTTATTTTTTTACAAATCTCGCGAATTTGAAAATGTAGGGAAAAAATGAAAGAAAATAGTAATAATTTTTTTTACGATAAATCGTAAAAGAAAACCTTCGCTATTAATGAAAGTTTTAAAAGATCACTGTATATACGTATATATGTATATATATATAAACGGTTTATAATCCATATATTTAATGCGCGTATGTATTCACTTTCTTCGCGACGCGTCGTGACCAAACGATCGATCATCGTCGTCTCTTCTTTTCGGTTTCTCTCACTCTCGCTCGACCGTGTCAACATACTATGTACGGTAGATAGCCGCGCATATGTATGTACATGCATGTTCTGTCTTTGGATGGAATATCTTTCAGAAGTAAAAACTTTTTTCTGTGGTTTAGATTGGTTTAACATTGAATCGTCGACTATACAGACCGCTACGGTCCATTTTAACTCGAACAAAATAATATATACAAGTAACACACTTTCCTTTTTGAAGCCGTCCTTACGGTTATTAGGGATTGAATGACACCAAAGACTTGACTCGTATTACACGTCTAAAAAGATGTAGATATATAATCCTTTTGAATGCATAAGAGAGATTTGTGAAAGAGATGAATTCGAAGTTACCAAAAATTTGTAAATAACTGGGTCAAATCAAATAAGAGAGAATGGAAGAACCCTTATAAATGTATCTGACGTTTAATGCGTAAAAGATTTAACGCGCGTTTAACAATTATGATAACGTTACCATTTCATTATCTCTGCGAAGGTAATAATTTTCTCCTAAAAAGATTGAAGGGTTTAGCGTATAGAAATTCGGTACGAATTAATTTCATAAGAGAACAACATTTATAATATCTTTTTCTTTCTTCTCTAATTTGCAACTCTAAGGACGAACCAACGCATACGAGATATATGAAATAATTTTTTTTACAACCTCGAGCGGCGCGATATTTGTGTCGTGAAAAAGAAAAAAAACGTCATTGCACGCGTAAAAGGATCGAACGTTTATAAATCTCCGAACGAGTCAGCACGAACTATTAATTAATTTTTCTTTTTTTTTCTTTTTGTTCGTTTTTCTCTTCTTCACTGGACTTTGAAAGATGGACCAACGTAGATATCATCACGTGGAAGGAAGTAATATTTTCTCCGATTCGAAACTAGGCTCACCTGGCAGTGAAATCCTTTGAGCAGAGAGAAAGAGTTCGTGTCCAGTGGATAAATAGCGTTGATCTTCCCTCGCGATTCCTCCGGCGAAAGATTCGCGTTCCACCGCGCGCTAGCTTATGAGAAAGGTGAGAGCGAATACCTGGGAGCATCTTCATTCAAGCTTTATATAGGTATTGTGCCCCCTTACCTAGCCACGTTGTAGAAAGACCGTGCCATCACCGTGCCGTCGTAATTTTATCATCAGCGAGAGTGAAAAAACGATCTTCTGATGAAATTGCGTTAGGATTTATGTACAACTAAAATAATTCTTCTCGAGATCATATTCTTTACATTTCCAGGTCGGACACTAAATTAACAACGACGCGATCGTGATTTTCACGAAACTATTGTTATTAAGAAAAACCGATACGCATTATCTTCTCTATTATCCGTAGGTATAGTTATGTTATAAAAAGTATATATACAAGTGGCCGACAAAATTACTAGTATCCACATCACTAATTATTATTATCAACGAAGCTTCATTGATTTCATTCTTAATTCGATCTAATAATTTTATAAAAAAAGAAACAAATAACGCGAGTCCAGTGAAATTTAATGATCATGATTTTCATAAAGCTGCTACAATCGTTATTAAGGGAAATCTATTACCTTAATGGATTTACATCTATTATCGTAATGGATTTACAAAATTATTACGATCGATATTATTAATTATCTGTTCTAACAATGAAGCTTCACCGATTTCATTCTTAATTCCATTCAATGATTTTTTGATAAATCGAATAATGTCAATGAGAGAGATGTCAGAAAGATTGTCTCGTTATGTCATTTGGAATGATTATGTTATTACATTGTTTCTTTAAAAGGTTCGATAGTATCTTAAAGTCGAAATTTTTCTTTCACCTTGTTTAGAAAAAAAGTCACATGGGTCGACACAAATTTAACAATTAAGTAAGATGCAGCGTATGAAAATGGCGCTTTCTATTTCTCGAACTATCTCTCTCTCTCTCTCTCTCATTCTGGGATATTAATTCGTAGAAGTGAATTATTCAATGCGAACTCGTACCTCTTCGAGAAGATAACGATCTCTGGAGAATTGGAAGCAAAGTTCGTGCGACTAGCATTCGCACTACTTGTGCGATCTATCAAACGAGATAAGTCGGTCCCACTATGGTTAATGTATAACGACGAACGATCGATATTAAACATGATTAATCAGAAAATAACGAGGAATTACTGTTCGCAAAGAATGATAACGTTTTATCTAATCTTCAATTATTACGACAATTAAAGAACGACTCTTGTAAATACTTTTAAATGTTTTATTTTTACATCGAATAATACGTTTGAAATCTTTCGATCTTGTTTTCGCATTCTCGCGCGTACAATTATAGAAATTATAAAAAATCTTTCAAAGAAGTTCTTACAAAAAATAAATAAAGCTTCCAAAAAAAGAAAAAAAGAGAAAGAAGAATCTTTAGGTATAGACGTTTAAATTGTTACAGATTTGATCGATTTTATTTCTTTATTTTTCTTTTATACACATCAAATAGCTTTCGATTATTTTCACCTAGATGTATGTTTCTATACAAGGACACGTTTATATGAATGAACGACCAAAATAAAAACGAGTTCCTTTTACACGATCGATAGGGCGTGTTAAAGTATGCGTGAGCAAGAATTGGGATAGACTCGGTGAAATAAACGACCTTTAACCAGTGTGTGCACACGAAGACGATAGAAGTGAAAGGCTCGCGTTGTAACGATTCAATGCGTTATTCGATGCGTCTATTTTTTCTCTATATAAAAATAGAGATTCTCCAAATTTTTTCTTCGAATAAAAATCGATAAAATCATGACCATTCTACATTTGAGAAAATTATGATTAAGAAGAAAAATATTTAATGGATATATTTCTAACTTTCCCAATGAATTTATTAATAGATGCATAAAAAGTTATAAGAATCGAAAGGATTAAAAGGTAGCGTACTAACTTACTGATCTCTCGATATAAATTACGCGTACTTTACTATAATCTCGGTGCTACTTGTGTCAAATATATTCAACTACGGTAAATAACGTAGTACTCGTAATTACGCTATGATGAAAGAAACATAAAAGTTTACCCTTACATATATACGTACACGCATACATATATACGCGAATAATCGCTATGAAAAAAAATTAAATATGCTTCTCAACGAGATTATCTCCAAAATACGTCGACGTAATCAAATGGAAAGAAAAGCAAAAGAAGAGAATAAAAAAGAAAAGCTAAAAATATTCTCTATTATCCTTTTCAAGGCTTTTCCTTTCTCGAGCCATTTTTTTTCTCTACTTAAAAACAATTTTATAAAAGGTAATATACAGGAAAATATACATACGTTCAGTATATGCAACACTTTAAACGCGAGATTCTCTTTACGCACGAATATTTGCATCGGCTTTACGGTAGAAAAGCACGTTGCATAAAGGACGAAGGTTGCGGTCAGCTCAAGGTAAAAGATCATTTCCATTTGATCTATCTGCAAAATTTCCTTCAAAACATCTACGATCCTCTTTTTGATATTTGTACATTATCTAACGATAAGATCTCGATTATGTAGACAAACGAGAGAAATAAATCTGTTGATCTCATTTGTTTCTTAGAAGAAAAAATTATTTCATTTTTTTACATAGTCATTTCGTTCTATTGAGTACGAAACATACATGTGTGACACGCACGCACACGTACACGTATCTTACAAATCTTTCTATTTAAAGTATCCTTGTAACCATGCCAGAGCGATTAACGCGAGTAACCGAAATAACGACGCGATTAAGATAGTACATATTGACGTGTTCATCAACGAAAGGCAACAAAAGTTGCTTCTTTAAAGTCCCGATTCGACTAATTACTAAGAGAAAGGACGTGGTAGTCAGTCAGCCGACGACCGACGCTGAAGGATTTCCGAGGGAAAGAAGAAAGCTATATGCCAAAGGCGATTTTTGGTGTTCCCTCTTAAACTACACAAGCGAACACGTAATCGTTTGTTCTGTTTGCGGCTGTTGCTCGAGGGACATTATGCAAAGGTCTCTTCTTTTTTTTGACTGCCAGAAAAGGATAGAAAAGATGTAATTAATCGATAGTTAAAGAAAGAGCTAAAGTTAGAGAAAGAGAGAAGCTATGTATGCGTGCGTACACACACACACACATATATATAATGTATATATTTTATAGTATATGATGTAGTGCTGTCTCGTACACGTGTATGTTTTACGACCTTACTATCGACACAAAAGGCCACTGCCGCTTTCTCGTGACGTTTTTTACGCAGCGACGACAAATGGTCCTACGATGATGTGTCGAATATCGCAATGAAGGTTCCTTCTTACTAAAAACATCGATGGGATGGGCTGCTAGTTACGACATCAAATATCAGGTAAGAATGAACATAATCGATGAACATGTGTTTATCTACATGTGTATCGAAAAAATAATTTTGGATTATTCCTCGATTATCATGGAATATTTTTGGAAAGATAATTTCGTAGAAATTACAATCCGTAAGGAAAGTAATTTCTGATTCGTTCTTATATTTTTTACTAGTTCCGAAGATATTTATATGTAAAAATTATTTCTTTGTTTAAAAAAAAAAAGTAATTTGTTTATTAATTATTTATTAATTTATGTAATTTTCTAAATTAGCGGCAATCTGAATTTCTTTTTGTTGCTGCAAAAGAATAGAAATTTACTTTCTACAAATTGTTTATAACAAATTGTTAATTAATTATTAACAATACGCTGAAAAAAAAATAGAAAAAATTCTGCCCTTTAAAACGACAGTTCATTCGAGTCTCTACGACATTTAGTCCCAAAGATATTCCCATGTAAACGGAAGAAGTGGTTATTAATAATGTAACAAAAAATTGTTCATTCAATGAAAAAATAATTTGTCTGTTGATTATTTATCGATATATGTAATTTTATAAGTTAGACGCAATCTGAATTTCTTTTTGTTACCGCAAAAGAATAGAAATTTACTTGCTAAAAAATTGTTTCTAACAAATTGTTTATAAAAAATTGTTAATTAATTATTAACAATAAGTTGAAAAAATAGAAAAAATTCTGCCCTTTAAAACGATAGTTCATTCGAGTCTCTACGATTTATAGTTCCGAAGATATTTCCATATAAATGAAAAACGTTTGGATTGGCCTACTGACCTATATAATTTCATTCAAATTAGCTCGGTGACACACTGACCTATATAAATTCCGAGAATTTACGCGCTCGTACTACTCTTACTACGAACAGCTGATCTTTACGAATTATGAACGAAAATCTTTCGAAGGCGATATCTCGGAAACGAAAAGTCGTAAAGACTCGAAACCAACGCCGTTTTCAAGCATAATTTATTCTTTATTTATTTAAATATTGCAATAATATTGTTATAATAAAATCGATTTTGTTAATAACTTTTAAAATTGAATTTTTTCTTTTCTTTCGTAATAAAAAAGTAACCATGGCGAAATCATTAAAATTTTCATTATAATTATTTAAATTTAGTTTTGTTTATTTACAATTGCTTATACTACTATTACTACTACTACCACTACTACTACTACTATACTACTAACAGCTGTGTACTATGCGAATTATGAACGAAAATCTTTCGACAGCGATATCTTCGGAACGACAAATCGTAGGGACTTGAAATCAACGCCGTTTTAAACTATAATTTATTCTTTATTTATTTAAATATAACAATAAAATCGATATAATAAAATCGATTTTGTTAATAATTTTTCAAATTGAATTTTTTCTTTTCTTTCGTTATAAAGGCATAACTACAACGAAATCGTATAAATTTGTATTATTATTGTGTAAATTTTATTTTGTTTATTTAAAATAAAGAATGAAAGATCTATTAATGATCGACAACGTACGAAATCGAAAGATGTGAAAACTCGAAAGACCTTTTTTTCGTAACTTACTTACTACGTATTATTCGCATCTATTCGCATGATTTCTTAGCAATATTTATTTAAAATATCTCTCAAATTAAAGTTTAATTAAAACGATATGTTGAAAATGGTTATAATTGGATGAGCATATGTTAACTTGTGTTGTATTCGTGCTTCTGTTTAACCGTTGCGGGTCTCTCTCGTGCAAACAGTAGATCCGATCCGACCGATAGCAGACACTTCTCGAGAGTCAAATTACTCTCGTTCGTGCTCTTTCAACGATCGTCTAGATCTCATTGGAGGATATCGAGGATGGTAAATATTACGCAAACAACGATTCCACGTTGAACATCCACAACGCGATCGTCTGGTAAAAAGACAAAAGTTGGAACGATAGAAAGTCTGTTACTTTCTTAAACTTGTATATGTAAGTGCGTATGTGTGCGTGTGTAATTACGAAATGTTTATCAAAGTGAACGTGATTAGAAATAAATTTTAAAATAGAAAATTTTATATTTACCGAAAATATATTTTACGGTTTAAAAGGCAGTTTTTGTCATTTCTTTCTTATATGAAAATATTGAAATTTTGAAATTTTACAAGACAGTTTTTATCCTTTTTCTACTCAAATGAAAAGCGAAGGGGGAGAGAGAGAGAGAGAGAGAGAGAGGAACGAAGTGTATGCACTATTTGCCTTTAAAATAAAAATACGCTTTCTCTACGCCATACGTGTCGTAAGAATCGAATAATTTCAATCTTCTCAAGTGTAGGAACGTCGCAATTAACTTTGTCGACTTCGTCCACATCGTAAAGAAAAACCGACGTAAAATTGATCGTTCGTGTTTAACCCCGTTTAACGCATTTAAGTATAAGTAGGTATATACTCGATCGGTTAAAAAGCATCGTTAAATATTGCAAATGTTGTTGAAATTATTCGTAACTAAAAAAGAGATGAAAGATTTTAGGTTTGCTAAGAGAGCAAATTTTTAATATTTAAATTAATATCTAAAGTACCTTACCTTTAGGATTTTACGTTAAAGTTTTACCTGAGAACGTAAGTAAATGATTCCAACGACGACGGTTTCCTTATCCCTGCTTTTTTCGTTTTTTAACCGCTTATAAAGTTATGCGACGTTAAAGTCCGTATTCCGTTAAAATCCGCACGAAATTTTATTGCTAGAAAATTAATAGTTACCTCGTATATGAAAAATTTTATGTTTTTTTTTAAATACGATTATAATTAGGCATACTACACTTCTACTATTAAGAACTTATACTGTATTAATATAGACATATTACAATGAAATATATCATGATCAATAAATGCATATACTGCAAGTATTCGCTACATATTATATATAAAATAAAAGTTATATACTTTTTTCGTAGGCACGAAAGAAACATTGGCTTGTAACGGAGATGATCGTAAATTTATTATATTTATAGAAGCAGTAGAAAGGAAGAGGGAAAAGGAAAAAGAGAGGGAGAGAGAGGATAAAGTCCTGCGGATGTGCTTGAAATTATTTTTATTAATATTCATCGGACGCACAAACACACACATATCGTGTGTTACGATGTCGTCGTCATCATTTAGAAAAAACGCATGGGACCATACAAAATAACAATGCGCTTAGATTTTCGTGAGTAACCGAGCAACGGCTTTGAGATCGCGATTCTTGTTTTTGCAAATTGAAAAGCTTAATCGCTTTTTCCTCAAGAAATCGGTCGATCATCGTCAACAAACTACGAAACAACAATATCGCTCTAAAACGGAATCTTGCCATCTTGCGCGGTTATATTTCTCTATATCGCTTATATTTCTCTCTAATCCATATATTTCCTTTCTTTTCTAATCCGCATCTTATCACGTCGAACGAATCAAAATCTCTTAATTCGTTCATTCGTCCATCTTCGCGTTTCTCTCTCATTTCCATGTAATTTTCATTCGTTCGTTCGTTTTTCTTCGCGTTCTTTCTTTCCAGTTGCCTACCCCATGACTCTTCGCATTTAGTGATTGTTAATAATTATCACAGAAAGTTCGTAAAACAAAGATCTTGACGTGTATTGTTGTTGGTATTGTTATTGTTATTGTTGTTGTTGTTGTTGTTGTTGTTGTTCAGTGTACCCCCACGCGAATCTACGCGTGATTTTTTTTCTTCCCTCTCTCGTTTATTTTTCTTATCTGTGCGTAATAGGTGTAAGTATGTGTGTGATAATGTGATATTTGCGTTCCTTTGTACGTAGTATATATATATATATACATATTATGTATATATACGTACGTCGTGTGCCATTCGGTTCAATACCGATTTATAGTCTTTACTGATATATGTATGTGTATACGTGGGTGTACGCATTGAGAGATCAACATCTCGTGTTCGTGTATACATGTATGTACGTATGTATGTATGTGTTACGTATTAGTTTCTGTCGAATTACATGCTTTCAGACGGAAAAGTATCGCAGGCTGCTGTAAGTATAGTAACGATATTAGCGATAGGTAAGTAAATACTAAGTGTTAATAATAGCGCGGTACAAGTAGCGGTAAATATAACGGTATTATTATTTAGAGTTAGCATTATTTTTTTTTCAAGATTCGCAGCGCTTAAAAGTAGTAGTTGTGTGATATTACTACGATAGAATACGTTTTCAATTCTTTTTTTTCTTTCTTTCTTTCGTTTATCTATTATTCTTTATCGTCAAAGGAGAGGGAGTAAGAAGAAATCATTCAGAGTACGAATGGGATAAAGGAAGGGTCGTGTGCAAAGGGATAATATTCCGCGAGAGGAATTATTTAAAATATAGGGGTTGCGTCCAATGATTTCACTTATTCTCCATCGATCTAACATTATTTTTTCTTTTTTTCTCGAAAGGGAAACAGAGAGAGAGAGAGAAAGAACGAGGGAGAAAACTTGTGAAAAGTAGAAAGATAGAAATAACGGGAGAAAGAAAGAACGAAAGAGACAAAAAGTAAAGTTTTCATTCGGTTCATGCTCGAAATAAAAATAAATAACCTATGAAGAAACATGGAAAGTCGTTTATCTACGGTTTAGCTGCTTGTCTTAAGCGATCAAAAGATTTACGAAATTGCAAGTGATATCTTTTTCTATATTCCGTAAAACTAATGCATAATATCGAAGATAAATATAAAAATTTATTTTTCAAAATATTAAAATAAATGAAATAAAACGAGTAGCAAACTCCGAGACAAGTTCGATACGTAAAACGAAATGAAAGGAAAGCTACAACCGTTAATACCTTCGAAACGAACCCTTTCCATCTCTGAGAATCGCTTTTCTCGATGTTTTCATTAAAGGATACAACTTTTCTTTCAAGGGTAACTCGAAAAATCGATCTTCCCTTTCGAGGATATCGAAGAGAAATCGAGAGGGACGTTAGAGGAGTACAAAAGGAATCGGTGCAAATTTCTCTCCTCCTTTTGCTTCGATTCTCACCGTTTAAACGTATTAATCATCTCGATTAGCATGTTTCCGACGGACGAGAATGAGCATGAGGATGAGAGAGAAAGGGGTGAGACGAAAAATTTCAAAAAAAAAAAAATATTCTTCAGCTTTGTATTCTATCCTTTTCCATGTTCTTTGCACGCGTAATTCTTTCTAAGAGAGACACGGGTAAGAGCGAGAAGGAAAATCGTGCGAAATAGAGAGAAGGAGATAGATGGAGAGATAGAGATAGATAATGGGTAAGATCGGTTTAAAACACGTATGAAGAAGTATTAACACGAAAAGCGTCTACGAGTTTTCATTTTTGTTTTTGTTTCTTTTTTTTTTTTGTTCTTTTTCTTTTCTCAACTAAGCGAGACACAGTTGTCAATTCTCTTACTTGTATTCCCATTGAAAATTGTAAGAAAAATGGATTCGAGTAATCTTTCTTTCTTTTCTTATTATTTTATCGTCGTATTCTTTTTACATATATATCGTTCTTTTTTTTGTAATTTCTCGTTTTTTCGTTCGTACCATTCTTCTCATCGTTAAAAGCTCGACGACTCTCTCGCTTTATACATATATAAAGTTTCGTCGATCGAGTGTATCGTCTCGAGTTTCTTCTCGCTGTGTATCGATCTTTTAAAAGTCGACGATAAACGAAGAATACAAAAAGGTCACGCGCGGTAGATCGTAAGAGACAACGACGAGAGATACGATGCGATAGAAAGAGACAACGACGACGAGGACGAAGATGATCCAAGACGAACGTGCCTTTACGATACTTTTCTTCTTACGTTTTTTTTTTCTCCCTTCTTTCCTTTTCTTTTCTTTTTGCACTCGAGAAAAGAAAATTTGCGATATGACGGCGAAGACGAGACGCGCGAATCGATTTATATAGCGTCAACGAAGAGAATATACAGGGTGATTCTGTGATTTTGTTTTAGAAACTTTTAAGAACGATAGAGGAGATCGTTATGAACGACTTTCATATAGAAACTCATTTCGTTTGGTAATTACGGAACGTGACATACGCGATTAATCGATCTAAGTAACATTGCGAAATAATGATCCAAAAATGTTCCACAAAAAAGCCTACGTTACAAACGAAACCAATGATTTACCATAACCCTTTAGAATAAAAACCATCGTTGGAGAAAGTAGTCCGACAACAACACACATCACTTTCCGTAATTATCGAACGAGATCTTGAAAAGTTTGTAACAAACTCATAAAATCACCTTGTATGATAGAAACGAGATAGAAAAATATACATAAAACGGCACCTTCACTCGTTCGCTCGTCCTTATATTTTTTTTCTTTTTCTTTTTTTCTCGCAGTCGATAAAAGAATACCTTATTTACGTAAAATGCCTAAGAAATCGATTTTACGAGGTGGGCCAAAAGTTTTTACGCTTGCGTGATACTCTTACGATTTGAAAAAAAAAGGAAATTGATCTAAAAAGTTTCGGAAAAGAGTGTAATTGGATTTTTCGAATTCATCTGGAAACTTTTCACTTCCGTCCTTGTATTTTCATTCGTATGTATCTTTCTCTCTTTCTGGTTATCTCTCGAGATTATCTTACGATCTTGGCGTAAAATCTGAAAATTTTTTATTTAATTTTTTTTTTGGTTTTAAACGAATCACTCGAAACGTAGGAAATCTTATTCGTTTCGAAATGATCGAGATTGTTCTTCGTTTCTTATTTAAAACACTCAAACGGCTGCATTCAAAGTTTCTTTTTGTCTTTTTTTTTTCTTTTTTTTTTACTGTTATTATTGCTACGATTCTTAATTTTTGAATCTCATTCATCTTTCCTAAGTTAAGTATCTTCCTGCCCAAACAAACAATATTTTTCATTCGATCGATAGAAAATGTCTATTATAGTTGCATTTTCGTCTCTTTTGACGATTACAGAAATACTATTTTAACGATTAAAGAAGCCTTCGAAGATGCAGCGCACAATTATTATTAGAAGCAAGCAAGACATCGGATATGTAACTAGAAAACTGTTTGATTCGTCGGTAAAAATTCTACAATAAATCCAAGTTCTTAGCATTTAATTAAGAAACTCTTGCATTATTTCTATATCTAGTGATCCTGTGATAAAAATATATATATATATATGTATATGTATATAAGTTTATATGCATTTATTACACGTGAAACACATTAAGCAGCGTGCTTTTTTTTAACGTAATCGCGATTGCTAATAAGCACGATTTCTCGTTCTCAGCCATTTCATGCGACGAGATTCTTTTTTTTTAATTTTTTATTTTCTCTTTATTTTTATGTCCAAGATGTGGACAGTCGTAGAAGAATGAAATCGGCGAGATAAAGTAAAAAGAGAAAGGAAAAGAAAGAAGGAGAAAAAATATACAAAAAGTGAGGAAATTCGTCGAATAATATTTGCTAACGTAATCTCGTTGAATGCTGCCAAGGTAAAAAGGATTTCGTGGGAAATTTGCCAATATCGATGCGATTGCGGTTTTTCTGCCGGGCTAAGCAAAAACAAGAAAAAAAGACAAAACGAAAAAGGAAAATGTAAAAAATCTGAATCGAGGATGATAGCGAACGAGAAATTGGTAAATCGTAAATATTTTTAAAGGTTTTAAGAACGAGAGAAAGACAAGGAAAGATCAAGAAAGAAAGGGAGGGAAGGGAGGGAAAGAAAATTCGAAATTCGTTCGACGAAATTTAGCCTACTTCTCCTTTTCCTCGTGGTTTTTCTTTCTTTTTTCTTTAGTTTGAATAAAATTCTTCATAAAGAAGAACTTTTTTCCGAGTCGAATTTTAATCCTCACACCGAAGCTTCCCCGTTTCTTCAGCTTTGCCAAAGAATTTGCGCGCACGATAAACGAACGAGTTTCGCGTTGAAAGATATTTTTATACTTTTTGCGGAGTTTTAAAAGCGTAGCAGAAGTCTCCGAGTTCCTTTCGAAAGTTCATTTAACAGAGGAAAAGGAAATAACGTCGGATGGAAGAGAGAAAGAAGAGGAATGGAAACGGAGAATAGGAAAGGGGAAAGAAAATTCCACGAATCCTCGTAAATCGATCTTCCTCGATCGTTCAAGACGTAAGGACGAAGGTACGATTTAAATCCATTCGGATTTGCTTTTTGGAAAGTTTCCATGATCGAAGTTATTTGAATATCGATGATATGAAATGAAAAAAAAAAAAGAAGAGATAGATACATCGGTATATATCTCCGAAAATTCTCCGAAATGGATAGAACGTTAAAGCGAAAAAAGAAATACACGTTAGCTGCTACATGTGATACTTTTGGAAAGAATCGTATTTTATTTTCCTCTTCCCAACGCATAAGTTTCTCTTGAATAATTGATGCAATCAAGTTCTTGGTAATACTTTCGGAGATTACTGTTTACTACTACTTAAGAATAATGTTTAGTAAAAAGAATAAGAGAAGAAGAAGAAGAAGAAGAAGAAGAAGAAGAAGAAGAAGAAGAAGAAGAAGAAAAGAGCAAAGATTGCGTCTAGTTAATTCCCTCGAGTAAAAGGAACAAAGTTGCAAATTGTAACTCACTTTCATATTTCCGATCTATCAAAAAGTTCTTTATCCAACACATTTATAATTTAGAAGGATTTGCGATGAGACATTCCAGTGCGAACGTGGGCAACTTTCCTAATCCGTAAGAATCGTCGTTTCTATCCTATAGATAGACTACTCGGATTGGTTTTTTAACCGTAGACAGAAATCTTGGAGTACCTTTAAATTACATCACTTGGGCGTTAGGTTTTTCCGATAATCGAAGATAGTACTTTACTTTTCCACTCTTTTTACCAGCGATACGACAGCGCCGGTACATATATATATATGTGTGTGTGTGTATGTGTGTAGGTATATCTAACGATAGGTAAATAACGACAAGAGCCGGACTGTATTGCATTTGGTGAGATAAGATCGTATTGGTATCAGAACGTGTTCATGCATCGTCGACAGTCAGAGATATCCAATTACGAAACGGAGGATAAAATTATAACGCGGTGCTTGAATACGTCACGTTGAAAATCGATTTGAATCTTCCCCTACATTTCAGAGATTATTTCCTACATTTACAGACATATGTATAGATAGATAGATAGATAGATAGATAGATAGATAGATAGATAGATAGATAGATAGATAGATAGATAGATAGATAGGTACATAAATTACTAATTTCTATTATTCGTTCGTAAAGATTTTTATCTAATGTACTCTTTCAAGGAAATATAGTTTTTTTTTTCTTTTTTTTATAAGAACGCGTTAGACAGAAGATTTTAAAGACATCAGCCGCGCAAACAGTGACGATACGATATGACGGTATCGTATAAATAGCTGTTAGATAACGATAATAATAATAATACTAATAATAATAATAATTGATAATCGTTTGGCGCGTAACAGTAGCCATTGGCAGATCAAAATGTAATTTGTCAATTTTTCAAGACTCACCAACGATTCTTTGCGCCATCAAAAAAGAAGAAAAAAAAAAAATAGGAAAAAGGAAAATAGGGAGAAACTTGCCGTTAGTCGTGGTAAATATAAATATGTAAAACGGACGAGATCGCTTGGTCGCGATCCTTGTCCTTGAAAAATTCAACTTTCTACGGTCCTCCTTTGCCTCTTCCTTTTTCTTCTTTTATTCGACGAATACACGTGAATTTGAAAAAAGCTTTCGTTTGTAAATTTTTTGTCTTCTATTGCTCCTTTTACGTGCTCTTTTCGACTACCTCTATTTTTCCCTCTTTCTTTCTTTCTTTCCATCCACCTCTCCCTTTCTTCTGTTCCTTTCTCTTTTTCCCTTCCTCGGTAAAAGTACGCATTCGTTCGACGCGCATATTCCACGACACACTGAGAACGTTATAACCGATAAAGACGAGGATCGATGAGAAGGCACGGTTTGCCTCCCTTCTTTTCCCCCAGCTAATCCTCCCTTACATTCGCGATATTTCCCTCAACTTTCCTTCCTTCCTTCCTTCCTTCCTTCCTTCCTTCCTTCCTTCACACATTTCATTTCACGAGCCGCTCCATGTTCGCGCGATTAAACGAAGGAAGAAAAGCGGTTTAGTCGATAATATTCCACGCAACGACGAAAATATCATCGTTTCTCTGTCCGCGACGAAAGCTTTAATATTTTTTAAACCTTGTAAATATATTCCATGTTATCTCTCTCGAAGGAAACGCAACGAACTTTTGTCTCGTTCCTTTCTCCCTCTTCTTCTTCTTCTTCTTCTTCTTCTTCTCTTTTTTCTTTTTCTAATACAGGCTGACACTTATTTTAAACATCATTGTGATTTCCCAAACGTACCAATCGACAAAGCGAACAAAGCCGAGGATCGGGAAAAATACTGGGACGCGACGATCGTTGATAAATATTTTTTGGGCACTCCATCTCGTTTCTTCTTCGTATTATTTTTTTTGTCTTTTTCTTTCTCTTTCTCCTTCCATCCCTTTTTTACCTTTCCCTCGATATTATTCTCTCTCTCTTTTTTTTTTCTTTCTTTCTTTCATTTCGATTATCTTCCCCCGTGATGCGCGACGCTATATTCTCTCGTCTTCGCTCTTCCTTTCCACGGATTTGGATAAATCAAATCGACGACGACGTAATCTCTCGATACGAATAGAAGATCGAAGGATCTCGTCTGTCGTTTCTGATAATAACTTTTAGCGAACGGTTACTCGCCACCCAATGATAAAGCTTGGACGATTCGTGGGTCCGCTTTGCTACCCTCTCGAAATTCTTCAAGGGTAAGCTTATTGTCGTGATTCTTGTCCATCTGATCGAATATTTTGTCGACCCTTTTCTGCGGCGTGTTCTCGTCTTCCGCTTGTGGTTGTTGTCCCTAAAAAATAACAGGGATTTTTTTTCTATATACATGTGTACGTATAAATATATATATTTCTTTTTTCTCTCTTCTCTATATTTTTTGTTTTGAACAGTATTTCTAACACTACATTTTTTTACGATTCGAAAACATTCGTTTTTGCTAAACCTTTCCGCGGCATTTTTTTTTTTATTTTTTATTCCAACATATCTTTACAAATATCTCGTTTTATCTTTCAACGAAATTTCGAAAGAAAGATTAAATCGTACTCTTTTCAGAATGTAATTAATCAAAAAATCGATTAATTAATCGAGAATATTCGTATTCATCGCTCACGTACGATCTTTACTATACGTATAAAATTCAACTACTGCAAAGGGTGGAAATTGAAAGCTGAGAGAAAAAGCGATGCATCGATGTTCAAGGACGAAGAGACGAGCTTTTGATTTTACCTAATTGCAGGTCAATTTTATTTCAAATAGAGAGAGAAAGAGAGAGGGGGGGGGGAGAA
Source organism: Vespula vulgaris (assembly GCF_905475345.1). Classification (NCBI taxonomy): domain Eukaryota; kingdom Metazoa; phylum Arthropoda; class Insecta; order Hymenoptera; family Vespidae; genus Vespula; species Vespula vulgaris. Next base: position 356,739 of record NC_066600.1, on the reverse strand, counting down.
AGTGTCTCGTGGATAAAATGAAAATAAATCAAACGAAGAAATTGAATTTGTATTACGTTGAATTCAACGTTACGCAACTACCGACGTAATTATAGGCTTTCACGATTATGCGATATAATTTCAACGATTCTTGCTTCATACTATTCCCTTTAAAACTAAAATGCAGATCATGGCCGAGTTGCACGACGTAACTTCGCGTTAAAGAGGGCCACGTTGCTCGAACAATGGCCACGTCAATGGATATACATGGATTTTATAACTTTTTAGTTTCGACTGCCGTTTTTTCGGGTCATTTCGTCCGTCTTAAAAGGTTTAACGACGTTCGATATGGCTATATCAGATCTTATGAAAATGTGGAAATTTCTTTGACAAAATATTCTTCACGCGATAGTTTCGAAATAAGAATATTTTTAAACAAGTTACTGTAATAAATGTTCGTTAAAAAATAATAATTATACTTCTTGATCCGTGTTTCGAATAAAGCAAGACGGTCGTTCGTCTAATTATCTCGGTCTCATCGAGTCTTCTATAGAGAAGCTCGCGAAGCTCAATTAACCTCTCTCTCTCTCTTTTCTCTTTGGACCCGTCTCGATTCGTCGGAACGCGATCGATCGGGCCACTCGCCGTCGCGATAACATTTCGCTCTAGAATTTCCACAAATAGCTCGATTCTCAATTCCGAGTCCGACCTCTCGACGTTTCGACTTGATTTAGAAAAAAAAGAAGATATCCTAAGGAACTAGTCATTTAAATAAGAGATACAAAGTCGTACCGAACCCTTAAAAAAATGACAAATTTTAGATTTTTATTTTTTGATAATATTATTCAAATCGTATAAATACTTTTTGAAGATAACGTCGACTGAAAGCTCATTTTTTGTATGCAGCTTTATTCATTATCGTGACATTTAACGGGCGAATAAAGTGTTTTTATCAAATGTAATAAAGATAGACCAAAGATAGGGGAATGCATCGCCTGGTTTGTTAAAAAAAAAAAGAGCTGCATTTTTGTACTGTTGTAAAAATTGAACGAGTACGCGGATAAACGATAGAAAACATTTTTTGTTCGATTTTGAACATACTCGTAGTAGGAAAATTTATTTGATTTGAGAAAGCGAGCATTTAAACTGCATGCATACACATATACATAGTGTATATATATATATATAGAGTCGCAAAAGTTGGAACGATTACCTTTGGCTATACGAGTAACGAGAGAAACAAGAAATAGACGATATGAAAAAGGCGATAAAACGTTTTATCTCGTTCTGCCATGAAGTATATAATGTCTTTTTTCCTCTATTTTTTTTTTTTTGTAAAAGAGCAGTCGTTTCTGCTTTGAGCTCGGTACTCACCACCATTTGATATATCGCGTCGACGATATCATACATTTCCTCCCTCGTGATAAAACCGTCGTCGTCAACGTCGTACAATCGAAAGGCCCCTGCAAGACGAGTACAGAAATCGAGATGGTAGTTTTAAGAAAAATATATACGTATGCGGAAACACGTGCGAAATAAATCATTATTTTGATCGACAAGAATAACTCCGTTGTTCGATCGTTTTATCGTGTCTATAACAGAAATTATGTATTTAATACGAGAACCGTGACGTTACCTTTATACGCGACAAATACGATCAAAATCTTTGATAAATAATATTGAAAAATAATTTCAAAGTAACAGGTCGTTGTAGAGATTTAAATCGTATACAAAAGTTTTATATTTTTTGTCAGAAATATAGAAAATCTTTTCTCTTTTATCTCAGAAGGATAAAGTTTATCTCCTCGAGAAAAGGATTTCCCATTTACTCGTTAGTTACTTACAGTGCAGCTTCTCGTCCAATTTGCCTCGTGACGTAACAGAGAGAGCTCTTATGAATTCTTCAAATTCTATCGTGCCATCCTAAAAGAAATGTCATACTTACTAAGAGCTTTCATTTTCTTATCGTTTACTCGCATCTTTTCGTCATCGTCGTTTACATACGCGTGTACGTAAATCGACCCGGACGATGTCGAACGAGTCGAGATTATAATCGAAAGATACTATTTCCACGAGAAATCACCTTCGCGACGCGAACTCTAACGTTCTACGATCTTATATCAAAGTCGAGATGGGAGACGTGCACGATCGGTATTGTATTAATATTATACTTTGCTGACACTCACGCTGTTCTCATCGAATACCCTGAAGACTAGCGAGGCAAACTTGGAAGGATCGCCTTGGGGAAAGAACTGCTTATAGATCTTAATAAAACCCTGAAATCGAAAGAAGGGAAAATCTGTAGATTCGAGTCAAACTATTTCCAGCGTAAACGTTACGCATACCTACGTAATTTCACGACCTTTTATTTTTTGCGCTTGTTTATTTATTTATTTTTTTGTCGCGACAGCAAAGTAATCAACAAAATTTATATTACCTCTTCGGTTAATAGACCGTCTGGACAATCCTTGAGAAATCCTTTGTGCCTGGGAAGAATTAAGCGAAATCGATGATGGATAAAAAGCACGAGAATAGTTTGTTATGGTGATATAATATAAATTTGCGTTTTAATCAGCGTTAAAAACTTTTTATCGATTTATTGAGAATTCATTTGTCAAACTTACCACTGCCGAATCTCCTTCTCGGTGACTGAAACAAAATAAAGAAGAATGAAGAATCATGATTTAGTTTTATGGTAAAAGAGAGACAGAGAGTTAGAGATAGAGGAGAGAAAGAGAGAAAAGTCCGAATAAAAGAATTATCGCGAGCGCCGAACACAACGTCCTTGGGTATCAACAATCAACTACTGTGATTTATCGAGCTAACGGATTTTCTCTATAAATCTAGTGGGACGCGGGTTGGTTCGGAAATCCAAAAACTCGAATCGGGAATCGCGATTGAAATGAACGAAAGAAATCCTTATTGCATCGAAACGGAAACTTTGTATTTGCGTACAAAGTACAAACAAAGTATTAACGAATAGACGATATCAATCATCGTAAATTAAACTCTCCGTAATCCTACTTTGTATCAATTATATAAAAATATTTTATGTACTAATATGATAGTAATATATATCATGCTATAATGCTACAATGTTGTAATACGTCCATATTAATAGCGTAATTATAATATACTAGGTGGAAGATACTTGAAAACGTAAAGACTGTAGAAATACGAGTTCGTAAATTGAGAATTACGCGCGCGAGTGACGTTGCAAGAGATTAAATGCAATATACCTATATACATGGAAGAGGAGAGAGAAAAAGAGAGAAAATTTATACGAAGAAATGATAGGAAACATCTTGGAATGAATTTCTCTTGATAGAATTCAGAGCTAAAGGTGGACGATAGAGATAGAGAGAAAGAGAGAGAGAGAGTGGGAGGAAGAGTTAATCATTCGAACGCGCCGTTTGCTTTCTCAAAGAGCGAAGTGGTCGAAACGAGCCCTTGGCAGCACTCCTTTCAATCCAATGGAATAGTTCTGTTGCGTTGAAAAAGTCACCGCAATGCAGTCCATCGGTTCATCGATAAATTCAATTCGTTTCGAGATGACCAGTCTCCTCTCTTCGTGGATATTGTCGAGAAAGACAATCGATAACTGTGGTTAAGATAGGTATATGTAAAAAGAAGGCAGAGAGAGAGAGAGAGAGAGATTCAGCGTCTATGCAGCAGCTGGCATTCTTTCGACGATAGACGGTACTTAAACGAATGAATTAAATTTTTGTTTTCTCAGAGGGAGAAAAAAAAAGGTTTAAAAAACTTATCCTTTGATCGTTCTCTCGTCGAGATCACTATTAAATTAGGTATTCCAAGAAATGTTATCTCAAAGTTTCGTTCGTTTAAAGGTTTCTACGAAACTTTTCTCGTCCAAGGATAATCCGCCAAACAATCGTATTTGTTCCGCTTAAAGCGTCTGATTTGGAAATATTGACTTTTTAGGGGATGGCAGTGGGAGAGGAGAGGAGAGGAAAGGGAAAAAAAATTTGGGCTCGTTAGTTTTGACCGAGGAAACGCTCGTAAAATCAATAAATCGTGGGTGGCCCAATTTCTTGAGCGTGTACGTTGTCCACCGCAATGCCACTTTTAATCACGATGGCCGATAAATTTCTCAAGGAGTTTCGTGCGAGATCACGCAGCGAACGTGACAAGGCCGGTAAGAATTCGAGAGGGTGTTTGTCTCTCCTATGCCTGCTCTTATCTATTATCTTTAACCCTTTCTCCCTCTTGTTCCCTTACACCGAAGAACACCGCTAAGTACTCGAATATTATTCGACAATTGGCATAACAATAGTAATTTACATGATAATACCGAATAATGTTCTTAGTGGATTTACATTCTTCTTCTGTGTTCCGTTTGATTATGGCGAGCTTTCGAAATGTCGAAAATGTTACGTGACCGGAAATATAGGCTATAAGTTAACTACTTTTATCTCCCACAGGATATCGCATCGTTACCTGCTATGTTCGACATACACGCGAGTAGGTATATCTGTGTACATCTATGCACGTATATGTAGCATCGAAATCATGCAACAACTCTTGGAACTCGAGAATCTTTGCATAGCAATGCGAATGGCAAAAGTAAAGAGGGTTTCGTTCGTTCGAAAGCTAGCTGTGCTCGTTTTAGTCGGAAATTAACTTCCTTTCGGTTATTTACAAACCCGGCTCAAGAAATAATGTTATTAAAAAATTTGCCTACTCGTGTTTTTCTCTTTTTTAAGATTTCTTTTTTTTCTCCCTTCATATTTCATTCGAGTCGCTCTTTCTCACACCGGTCGTTTCGTGAAACTTAACGAAATCACGATCGGTAAATGACATATGTTTTTGAAACTTGTCGAGAAAAAGTTTGGAAATTGTGTGTGGCCCAGATAATGCGAAATTATATCGTTAAGTCGATCCGTTCCTGAACTAACTTTCCGCAATGCGGTCCATCCCGATAGCCTCCGTGTAACACGATGTAACACGACTTCGAAAAGTGATATAACGATATATGCACGTTCTCATTTTTATAATATACCCGCTCCTTCGAGATTACGATGACGATGAGACTACTTCGTTCATCAATCTTTTTCACGAGAAACTATAAGATATCAAAGATATAATAATGAATTCTGCCGACATCTTCGATATCATCAAGATCTAGCCAGTGTACAATAGACGGATAACATCTAACATTTTCTCAAGTGGAAAAAGTCAGACAGCGTTTCTCCAAAATGTAGAAACTTATTTCCTGTTTCTACGATCGTTTTTTTAATCGTATCGTTATAAACCCAGGTGTTAAAGCTTTATAGGTATAATTAATGAAACGTATTTCGCGACGATCGCGTTTATTGCCTCTAGAAGATTAGCTTTGATTATTTATGAGACTTGCTTCTGGCGATATCGTAGAGTGTACGCTGGCAGTAATTAATGACAATTGTCATTTTTCTATCTACTTTATGTCGTCTTTTTAATGTCCCATATTTTACAGAGGAAAGTAGGTGGTATTTCGTATTTATGGAAAACTGAAATGTTGAAAAATGAATTTGTTTCATAAAAATTGTAGCTAAAAATACTGTAGTAAATAATACGTAATTGTATTAGAAATTTGTTATACGTTTATCTCTTCTGATCGAACTGATTTCCCATATATCGTCTTACAAGAAAAAGTATAATTATTTATACGTATATTTGTATATTTATACAATACTATACGTTCTCGATATAGACAATGATATTTATTCCTCAAAGATAAGTCGTAAAGATAACATGAGATAGCTGGAAAATAGTAGATATTATATGATAATATCTTATCGTGAGAGGAAACATGTTGGAACCTTTCTAGTAATAAAAAGTTGTCTTTATTACGGAAGATATACGTATGTATGTAGATATCTAGGTAGATAAATACAAGTGAAGGAAAAGAATCTATAAAGGAGACAGGCAAATGAAAAAATGTAACAGAATATATGGGAACATTTAGAGAGAGACAGAGAGACGGAGAGAGAGAGAGAGAGAGAGAGAGAAAGAGAAAAGGGGATGAGAAGCTCAGAAGCACAGAGCGAAAACCGATCGTCGTTCCCAAGGAGTTGCTATGGGGTATAAAATACTCCTATAACCATGCAAATGAGCTTTGATATATATATACGTATATGTATGTACATATATACACCTATATTTAGTTCCTAACGTTTGTCTCCGAATACCACGCTGTGGTATTCTGCTAGGTAATTTTGCTAGGGTAAACAAAATTTCATTTTAAAGAAGGAAAACTCTAAAGAACGACCGAAGCGATAAGTTCTCTCTCGAAATTTTCTTATGTAACATTCCATTAACGAATTTCGTTTTCTTTTTCTTTCCAAAATTCGATAGTATTTCTTTTTCTAACAAAAAAATACAGGTAAAAGAAAATAAAAAGAAAGAAAAAGGAACCGACTAAAGTCAGCTAAAAGTTGCCCAAGTCAAGATACTTTTCGCTTTTGGGTAATAAAATTAATTATTATCGCAAGCTCAAAGTGTGTGTATGTGTGCGAGAGGAAGAAGGAGAAACAGAGAGAGAAGGTTTCGCAGATCCCTTTAACGAACAATTTCCGTGACAGGAAAGTTTCGTGCTGACCGCAAAACTCTGCTCTCTCACGAACACACTTGGATACGTAAGCTCGAGTCTCGACTCTGGAAATGTGTCTTTCTCTTTCTCTTTCTCTTTCTCTATTTCTATTTCTACTTCTATCTCTCTCTTTCTCGGCCGGAACATTCTCAAGAGGGCAACCGTAATTGGTTCGACGCCAAGGAGACTTAATTGCCGTTAGGATCGTTTCTATGAGAAAAACGAGACCGAGTTCAGCTTTGGCGATAATTATAGAGAATTTTATTGCAGTTTGTTTATCTTTCGAGTACAGACGATAACCAACAAAAACAGAATATATGCACGGGTATATCGTTTACTATTAGAAAATAGTTGCCAGAATAAATTCGTTGTATGCTATTTTCTATTTTAATCCTTTTTATGTATTCAGTAATAAAGAAATAATTCAATAGTATGAATTCATTAGTAGAGGAATTCTTATTGTTGGTATTAAATATCAACATTTTACGCGTATATATGTATATCGTTGATGAAGAGTAGTTGGCTTGCAGTTAAGCTTGTAGTTTTACAATCTGAAAAAAAGAAAATTAGCCTAGAAAGTTTCGAAAACGAGTAATTAATTTTTAAAATTACCGAGAAAGTTTTGGCGTATCCTGTATACACGTACGCACATATATATGTATATATATGTAAGTACCCCCTTTCTCGTTTGATGTAAGATTCAAATCATTTTTCTCGAAGCATTCTTCTCTTCTTCTTCCTTTTGCTGAAGTTTTTGAGATATCGCGATAACTATCTTCTTCGCTTTTCTCGTTGCAATAAATTAGAAAAACTCGGTATATCCTAGATTCGGAGAGGCTCGGTTTCGAGCATGAGACGTTAATTCGGAACTTTTCTAATCCATGGTTTTAGAGATACCTCTTGTAGCAACGAAAAAAAAAATTTAGAAAAAAAGAAAAAAAGGGGAGCCCAAGAGTCATCAAGTTTTTCCCGGAAAACGAGTTTGCCAGGTCAAGAGGGTTATTTAATGAGTTGCTTCTCAGAAATTTAGTGATTTTCCTTTCGCCGTTTTTTTTACATCGTAGTGATAATAAATTAAAAGGGACGAACTTTCGTGCTCCTATTTTATTTATTTTATTTTATTTTCCTTCCTTTTTCCTTCCCTTCCTATCCCATCTCTGTTCCTCTCTTTCACAAACTCTCTTTGTTTCTCGTCAAATGTTCGAAGAAGATAAACGAGCCGATTGATCAGTCTGTGTTGTGCCACATCGATAGCGAATTTTTATCGACGAAACAAAAGAACCAACTTCCATCTATCTCTCTTGGTGTCCTTCTGCCTTTCTCTCTCTCTCTCTCTCTCTCTCTTTTATTTCTTTTTTTTTTTTTTTAGTTTAATTTAAACGATACAAAGGGACAATTTCGACGTCATATTTGAAATAATGCAATCCTTTGTTTATATCATTGTAAACTGATGGAGTAGAATTTTAAAACAATGTGTGCGACTAAAGGTTCGTTTCATCATGTTCAAAACTCTTATTAAAATCTTATCATACATATGGATCAATGAAAAGCTTTATGCATTTTAAAGATTATATGATGATTACTTTATAGCGGGTAAAAAGAAAAAAGAATACAAAGAAAAAATATGTTTCCAAACGAGTATTATTAGAAAAATTATAATAAAAACCTGCATGTATTTAAGTCACGTTCGTATAATTTTCCTTTCGTTTAATAGTTTATAAAAATTAACAAAACCGTGAAAGTATTCTTATAAAAATGATTATAAAAGTATGCATTTGAGTTACAGGCACGTATTTGTACAGTTTTTCATTTCTTTCAATTTTTACAATATTAAAAAAGTATAATAATAAATATAAAACGACAGAATAGAGCAAGAGGGTAAGAGATATAGAGAACGAGGAAGAACAAGAGAGAGAGAGAGAGAGAGAGAATTACGAGAACGGCCTCGACCGAGTCCTTGCACACGTACAACAGAGGGTAAGCTTAAAACGCATCAGGATGCAGCAGGATAGACCAGGCGTACATAAATGAAGCGCAGATAGAATACAAATACGGATTGCATAAGCATAGAAATTGTATATAAATTATATATATATATATGTATGTATGTATATGTATATATTTTGTATGTATAAATCACGAATGTGTAAGATCGTTTACTGGTTTAACACGACATAAAGCGTTATAATAACGATTTTAACGATTTTCTATATGTCGTAACTTTCGGGATTCTTTATGTCCTCGAAAGAAAAAAAAAGAAAAAAAGAAAAATAAAGAAAATCGATATCCTTTCTATCCTGTTAACCCCATAAAACTTTTCTTGCCACTCATTTTATCTTTCCTGTGACTTGTCATAAGAGTCGATGATCCTTTTTAAAGTAGTTTGGGCAAACGAGCGTCTCGTTTTGGCAGCAGCCCTTTAGAAATGAGAAGGATGTGCCAATAAATCGACAAATTTGTCGACGATCAACATGTTCGAAGCGTTCCTAACTTTAAGGGTGAACACGTGCAAGCAATTTGTTTGCAAAGCAAGCCCAATTTCTATCGATATTTCAAGAGAGAAAGAGGAACAGCGATAATAAGACAACTTTGATAATCCTCTCGAATAATCATGAAAATGTTTACCGTCATATACATATTGCATTAAATTATGTACGAGTTGCATTAGAAAAAATTAAAGAAATAAAAAAATTAATTATCCTCCTATTAGAAATATTTCCAGCGATTATTTTATTCTCGTTAAAAAGAGTTTCAAACGTTCTTTCCTAAAAACAACTTTTTTACTAATGTTTTAAATTTTTTTATACGCGTGATATTCCCTATTAATCGATTAAAATCTACTTTTCTTTTTAAATGAAAGATAATTATAATTTTTATCATACAGATATATAGATAAACAGGTGTAGACGTGAATATTATATATTGTATTTAGAGATATTTTTACATTTATTATGTAAAGATCTTATATTGGTCCATTTCTGAAAATATATAGCTTACTTTCCACACCTCTTATGTGCTCGCTATATAAGTGTATATATATATACATAGTCGTCATTTTTCTGATAGAAATATCTTTAGAAAAGTATTCAATTTCGTAGAATATGACAGGGAAACGTATCGTGGTTACGGTGCATGAGAAATATGACTTATATCCTAAGAGATGTATGTTTTAAAGTAAAAGCAAGAATGGTTCTTACCAAAGACATTGTATTGAGAGCATATAAATGAACAAATAAAGAGGAAGAAAGAAAGAAAGAAAGAAAGAAAGAGAAAGAGAGAGAGAGAGAGAGAGAGAGAGAGAGAGAGAGAGAGAAGGAATAAAAAGAAAATAAAAGCATCTCATCTTATTATTTAAAATTATTGAAGTACGCAAGTTTCGAGAGGAATTCAAGTCGTTTAAAGTTTTAATTAACGAACTCTCTTTCCTTTTTCAATATCGATTAATAATTAATATTCGATATTTTCATTGAATATATTGTTAATTATCTTTTGCTGTGTGCAAATTAATGGTTAATGGTAATTGATAAATGATGAAAAAAGCTTGTACAAGTACAAGTACGAACGAAAGCGAAGCGAACTGTTTTAATTAAAAAAATATTTCGTTTCTGATACGTTCCTGTTTATACTACTTATCGGTTAACAAAATCACTAGCGCGAAAGATCGCATAGTGGTTTTAAGTCTATAATGATTTGTTTTAGATAAAAGTGTAATCATTCGATAGCGTATAATTACCGGCAAACCCGACAATTCGTTTTTATATCGGATAATATTTACACACTTAAAATATCTTGCGGTGTGCTGTTCACGTCGTAGATTTTATCGCAAACAAACGAATATATCTTCGGATTATAACAGATGGTAGATATAATATGTAATCGATTTATCTTGTCTCAACTAAAACGGGATAAGAAAGTTGCTGGAAAGACGCGTCAGCTTTCCTCTTAATTTTCGAAAGACTATGATATATGAGTCGGTTTAAGTTCTGCTCAAGGTTACTGAGCTATCAATAAAAATTTAGTTTTTTGATAAATCTTGATTTTTTTTCTCGAACTATCGTTAATCAGATATTTAAAAAAATATAACTCTTGAAAGAGAAAATTTGTCAAGCTCCATGTACATGATTTTCAAGATCGAAATTTAGCTGCCAGTTAAGTAGAAATTTAAGAAATTGCGTTGACAATTTATCTTCTCGTTCGTCGAGTAAAATAACTTGCTCGTTAAAAAGCTCTTCTTTTTTTAACATCCTCGGAAAGATATCTGGTAGTTCGTGACGAGAGTATTCTTTCTAGCAAGATAACAGACTTCTTTAAGAGCTTTAGAGAACACAAATGTTTTTCTATAAAGCGTGACATTTTTTTACGATAGAAACGATAAAGAAGTCTATGAAGTAATTTATCAATGAGTCTGCTTTCATTCAAAAATTTAATAAGGCTATGGAGTAATTAGACAATGGACATCTATAATCCGCAATTAAAACAATGATCGTCGAAAAAAGTCATTGACTCGCAATTTTATCTTATCCGTAGAATCGTAAATTGACGGATATCACTGTTGATAAATTTTCATTGATCCTTTCCTTACTAAAGGTGGCTATAATCCACGCGATAACACTTTATTTCAATTAAGAACTCTACTGGATGAACATAGTATAGGTATATATACATATATGTACGTATATATGTATATGTATTTTTTCCCTCAGTTTATAATAATACTAGATTAATCTCATATATGTAACTCGAATAAATAAAACAATAATTTGAATAATATCAACAAATTACATCGACAAATTATCAGATGTAACGCTCTGTAAAAAAGTGTAAAATCGTGATTCGTCGTTTTCACGTTATATCCCCAGTCGTCTCATATTTTCGATAATCTTCGACTCGTTGCACATGCCAGTCTTTTATTTTCTTGTTTACCGACCTTGCTAGACTAATAAATAAATCAATGAAATATTTGCGAACAACGTAGATTCTCTCTCTTTCTCTTTGTCTTATTTTACGACTTACCGCATTAAAAACTAAATCAGACAAATATTATTACTAGGAGAAAATGGATTGAACTTTCGTCGTTTTCTTTTTCTCAACATTTTACCATAAACATTATATTAATTCAAAGAATCGAATATTTGATACTTCCCTCGTTCCCGAAATAGTTCATTAGAGATGATTCGAGATTGTAAATAAAGACAAAAAATCTGTGACATAATTCATAGATTCGATTTGCATATTCGCAAGAAAAACTCTATTATCAATTTAGATAGAAATCGTATACGTTCACAAATGATTTGTCAAGGAAGACACACTATACAACATCGGAACTGTACACTTTGATTTATTCATTATGACTTTACACTGTAGGAAACTCGAATGCTTGTAAGACTTGCTTATATACACGAAATGCTAAGAGCCACGAAAGGTTCGTCCCGTATATGTGTATACGTACACGTATGTATATACGCATGTGTACGTACGATCGTAACCACAAGCTAGTGCTTTATAGTGTCTCATAAATTTCCTTTGGTCGAACAAAGGACATTTCTAGCGTGTGAAAGTATCCGACACATACACTCTCTCTCTCTCTCTCTCTCTCTCTTATTCTTATATCGTACGGGTCCATCGTCATCTCGCATTCTAACTTTAATTCTATTACGAGGCGAGAAATGACAGAATTACAAGCACATAGCGTTAACTCCACGAGCGTGATAGTAATTCGTTAGTAGCTCATAGAATTTAATACCAAGACCGTTTCCACTTGGAAATGACAGGGTGATTTTATTACCGGACCATCATCTTGAAGATACGATTGAAGTCTTCTCGAGACCTATTCCTGAAGAAACCTGATCGATAATTATGAGATTTAACAGGGTGGTTTTAGGGTCATCACGATGATCGACACGACCACGACGTAATCGTATTTTATTGCAAAGGAGAGAAGACCAAGTGTTGAAGCACTTTCTAGACTATGTAGAAATCGATAAATCAAATTAAAAAAAGTTAATACTATGACTATATTCCTGTTGCTATGAAATAAGTGATAAAATTTGAGTGTTAATTATTATCGTTCATTTAACATTTCAACGTGATATAAGTGTACAAAAATAAGATTATCAACTTGGCGCAATTTTATTCTTTTTTTTTTTTCAATCGTGTAATCCAATAATCCGAATGAAATAAATGACATTGGCAGGGTCTATCTATCGAGCAAAACTATAAGTCGATAAATCCGATCGGAAATGAGAAACGCCGAAAGTCCGATTACTCCAGTCAATTAGTAGCAATTAAGCTGCTCTTCAAGCGATTAATTGCGTCGACTTTGCTTCGGGACTAAATGTAACTTCCTACTAAATGTACATATATATGCCTATCTACGTACATGTGCACGTGTTGTATATATAAGTATATAAGACATCGGGGAAACACGAAATATTCAAACACGCATTAGCTTACTTTCGGGTCACAGCAGAATTGCTTCGGATATTTCATTTTAATTTTGAGATAATCGTAAACGAGATCTTCTAGATCATTCCGTAATCTCCGTTTTTCCTTCTTTTTAATATTGTCAGCTTCGATTAAAAAATAGTCGCGAGAAAGAGAGAGAGAGAGAGTCATTTTTCTTTCCACGGATTCGTAATTTATTTTCTCTGGTATTTTCTTTCCAGTAAAAAAGCGAGAATTTGAGGACATGGTTTAACAAAAAAATGAAATGTCTGACAGTCTATCTTCTTCTTTATTCGCTATCTTCGTTCTCTCTTTTATTCTCGGAAGAAAAGCGTTTCTTTGGAAAATTATGTTAAATTTTGTATAAGTCGAGGAAAAACGAAGAACTCGGAAGCTTTGGAAAATAGCTCGAAGCGTGTCTCCAATGAATTGCAATGTACATATTTTTCTTCTCCATTTCTCTTTCACTCTCTCTTTCTTTCTTTCTCCCTTGCTTTTTTTCGAAGAAAAAAAATTCGAAAAGTTAGGCGACTTACAGAAACCATATTCCTTTATGTGAAAATTCTCTGCATAGATGAAAAATCAATATTCGTTAGATAAAAAGTATTACTCGATCGCGATAATTAACCTCTTCGATAAGTTTCTTATTTGATTATATTACTTCTTAATTCCATTGAACTTTGATATTACTTCATTTACTTAGTACATGGTGAATAGCGATCGAGACTAACTGTAAGAAGTTTAACACAGTGAAAGAACACTCTATCACCTAATTCTAATCTAATTACTCGGTTAAGTAAATTTTCAGAATATTTTTCTATGCAATATCAAAATTTATATACCTACGTTTCAAAGAAAATCAAATGAAATTTCCAATCTGTCTAAACCGTTATTTATCGATCAGAAATCTCTACAGGTCCTAAATCAAAACCCTTTTCTGAAACGTCAAATTCAGATCGAACTGTTCGGAATTATTTGCATAGTATATATACACATACGTACATACATATACACGTATACATATATATATATGTATATATATATCACATGCACACGCGTAAAAATATATATCAATAGCTGCGTCTGTTTCAATAGGAAATGTGATATCGATACGATAAGGCAATAGCCTGTTTGGATAATAGCTCGTTCAAATGACAAAATATTTTGATAATTGATACGATTAAGAGATCGTATTGTACTTGTATTTTACAAGGAAACAAATTCAAAATACAAGAGAAACATTTTAATAATAAAACATTCAAAAAGGCAAAATAAGACATGATATCGTTAAAAAATTTGATTCGAGATAACGTATCGTGCCGTAAATAAAAAATTGATCGATTGATCGATCGATCGTTCGATAAAATCTCACGCGCGCGCCCACACCGACATTTTAAAAAATAAATGAGATAAAAAAATTCTTTCGAGAGATTTTAATTAGTAAATAAATAAATATATAAAAATTTTAAAAGCGTTGACACATGCAATATCTCGTGTCATAAATAATATTAATGAAAAAAAAAAAAAACAACAAAAAAAGGATTGATTAGTAAAAATTTAAAAAGCGTTTCAAGCCCGTTTCGGAAAAAGGAGAAACATGGTAGAGAGGATTACATCGTTTTACGGACGAGCGAGTGCTCTCAGAAGTTGGAAAATGAAGGGTCGTCGAGGCAACCGGACCGGTAATTGTTCAGCCACACTTGTGCACACGTGTAATATCTAGACAAGCTGGTGCTACTGCATCATTATCGATCGACCTTCGAATTCTCTCTCGCAGGTAATGTTCGATGAACAAACATCAATTATATTTTTCAAACGTAATAAACGAAGATCGAAGAAACGTCTTGAAATACGAAAAACTTTATAGAGGAAGAATAATAAGTGCAACTTGTAGGTATGCAGCTAACCGATCCAATCGCAATTAGTTTTATCCGAGAGAGAGAGAGAGAGAGAGAGAGAGAGAGAGAGAGATGTATTGGATTATCATTGTATATAGTTGTATATAGTTGGATTATCGTTGTATATAGCGTTGCATATAATAATTATTTATGGATTATGCGATCATTCGATTTATTTTATTTATCCTTTATTAAATCTATAATGACTTTCTATCGTATAGGATTACTTATCGTCGTTAAATAATTTATATAAATTGTATTTTGCGAAATTAAAAATACTTCTTTTTCTCCCTCTTCGTAGATAGGTATTTTTTTTCCGCGTATATACGGATATTATATACGAGTATGCGTTTATCAAATTGCACGAGTCATTTCTAAAATTATAGAATATTTTATGACGTATATCGACGATTTTACAATAATGCTCGATTTTATGGGATAATATATAATATAATACATCGATGACGACAATACCTTCGTACTATTCGAGGATATCGATCAAACGACCTCTCCGACATAGTTCGTTGTCGTCGATATTAGCAAAGGAAGATTCGTTTTCTGCTTCCTCGACCAACCAAGCCCGACTTCCTATTTTCTCTCTCTTTCTTTTTCTTTTTCTAACCCGATCCGAAAGTTCACTGCGAACGAAGGAATTCGATTGAACTTGTCCTTTATATCGAGAAAAATGTTCTCGAGACATTAAATTGGTAAGAAAAAAAAAAACAAAATGGAGAAAGATAAAAAATATTTCTCAAGTTTTTACTTAAAAAGTAACATTATAATGTCTCTTTAAATTCTAACCAAGTAACAACTATAACGTTTACTTAACACGTAAAAGCGAGCAAAAGTACGTAACGTTAAACGCTCGTTAGTAGAAGAAATTCATATTTTCTTTGATATACGTGTTCTTTTAGAAATCTCGCTTCCTAAATAAATTATGACAAGAGATGAGGAAAGAGAAATAAAGAAGAAAAGAAAAGAAAAGAAAGGAAAGGAAAGAAAAAGAAAAGAAGAGAGAAAGGGAAAGAGAAATAAAGAGAACTAGAAAGCGGAAGAGGAAAAGAAAAAGAACGTCAGTAAGAGAAAAGGGCAGAGAAGAGCGATAGAAAGAGAAAGAAATAGAGGACAAGGGTAATAGGAAAGAGGAATAGGGGCAAAAGCAATAGGAATAGGAATAGAAAGAGACAGAGAGAGTGCAATAAAAAGGGAAAGAGGAAGAAAGATATATATATATATAAATGTAAATAGAAGACAAAAAGACAATAAATAGTCGTTCCTCTTTGGTCACATTCTATCTTTGGAGAGCGCGAAAATTTGATCGTAGAATACGGTACGAAAGTATGAAAATAAATTGGAACGGTCTCTCGAGGGTGGAGAATCAGTAAAATGAGGGTGGTTGGGGGTGGGAGGGAAGGAGGTGTAGTAATTGTCGAGGGGTGGTTCGCGCACACGAAGAACCGAAGCGAGTTTTCTCGTCGTATGCATTCGTAGGTGCGTGACCAAAGAGTGGAAAAGCACAGACATCGATCGTCGTTCGTCCTCGCCTCGCCCTCTCGCCGCCGCCACCGCCGCCGCCGCCGCCGCCACCACCACCGCCGCCATCGTTTCGCATATATCCTACGATCCCGCCTGTAGGCAGAAACGATAGCTAAACTAAAACGAACGTTGCTCGGTTATGTACTCTCGTATATATATCTGCATACATATATTATATGTATACGTACGTATATATATATATATATGCGGAGATAGAGGTACGGAAAGAGAAAGAGAAAGAGCATCGACTTTCACCCCTCCTTGCGAACATTCTTTTCTTTTTTTTTTCTTCTTTTTGACTCTCCAGCCACCCTTTGTCTCTCTCTCTCTTTTTTTATGATAGGAAAAAAGCAAACTTTTTTCTAGAACCGATAACAGGGCCAGCAACGTATCCTATTGTCTCGTTATATTGTATGAAACACGTGTCCTCTTTTACTGCGTGCATATGGAAAAAGGATGGATAGAAAATAGGATCGACAGACGTTGAATAAAACGAGCCTTCTCGTTTCTCGCTATGACACTTCCGCCTTTTAATCTCAACTGAAAAAAAAATATCGTTTGGAACGTTTAACGTTCTGATTTACCTACGTTTTTATAATATGTTCGAGAGAAGAATATTTTTTTAGCGCTAATAAGAAATTACAAAAATTATTATTTTTTTTTTTTGAAAATACGATAGAATCAATTGTAATAACGAAATGATATAATGTAATTTAAAGTGATAAATGTCAAGATTTTTAATCAGAATTTTATAACAGAGAAAAGTTAGTTAATAACGATAGCAAAGAGAAGGACGCGCTTTATACTGTGCACTTAGTTGTTAAACGAACGTTTGATCCAGTTCATGCTATCGTTAATTTCCTTTTGAAACGTTCGCTTCACAATAGCTACGTTCTCGTTTATCTTCGAGACGTATTGTCAGAGATCGAGGAATTTCGAAGAACTCGATCTGATAAGGCTATCGTTTCTAAATACAGGGTGTACCAAAAAGTTTATCATATTAGAACGTTTCCTTTGAAACTCTCAAAGGTATGTTTAAAAAAAAAGGGAGAAAAAAGAAAAGAAAAATATCGAATCGAAGAATTTGACGATCGTGTTCGAAATCGTGTCGTTTCACGTAAAAAAAAGAATCTCTTATCTAACAAAAGTAGCGATTTAAATATAATATATTCGAACGAAGAGAATATAAATATAAATCGCTTCGATCGATGAGTTTAATAAACTAGCTGCTTCCCTATTCCATACCTAAAAAAGGGTCCTCATAATAGTATATAATGACACACGAAACCAGGTATCCCACTGCGGAAGTGGATAGACGACGGATATGGTTCCCACATGCGAAAAAAGAAAGAAAATATAGGGAGATCGTCCCAGGATAAAATAATCATTCGAATCGATCCAAGTTGAATAAAAATAAGGACGTTAAATAAGTGGAATAAAAAGGAATAGGACAAAAAATAAAAACAAAAAAAGAGAGAGAGAGAGAGAAAGGAAAAATACAAGCTACCTTTCGAGTTTGGTCATCGAGATTTACATTTAACTCGATAAAAGTTTTTCCTTGAAGAAAAATAAGAAGAGGAAAGAGGATTACTTCGAATATATAGTATCCATCGCTATTCTCCAATTCGTTTGAAACGGCAGGCTCATTAAAATCCTTCGTTACGACGCGTTAGATACAAATCGCCATTGGAGAAGAGGGTGTTTAACTGACGAGCTAAATGAGACTGGATTACACGGATCGTTAAAGGGGATAACTAAACGCATTGTGTCGGCTAATGACTCCGCGCTTCTTGGCTACGTTCATCGAGTGTAAACACCCTGAGACAGTGTATCCTTGCGAACAATAAGCATCGTCTGTCCGTTACATTACCATTCCTTTTACTACTATGGCCTAAGACTTGCAAAGCTTTTCCTTTCAATGTACATATTGTATTAAACGCTCCTACATCGAGATAAATCATATCAAGACGCAAGAGTATTTTGTTAATGTGCGTGCGTTTGTGCATGTATACATACATACATATATACGTCATACATACGTACATATATATATATATATATATAGAAACACACACCAATACGAAACGATATCTAACGAAGTCATTAAAATGAAAAAATTAAAATTAATCCACTGTAACCCCTAATATTAATACTATTTCAGTTTCGCGTACATGACATTAGTTTTGACCAAGAACGTACCAAAGTTAATGCGATTGGCTGCTGCTAAATATGAATATATTCATATCGTATAGCAATACACAAAATGTTTATATGCATATAAAGTGCACGTTGCTTTATATACAATGATATAAACAGGGAACGTATCGCAAATATACAAGCTTCGCGTTATATGATATTTATTTGTTTATATAGGTATAATAATTGAGTTATAGAGGATTAATTAAGAATAATCAATTTGCAGAAACCTTTTTTATAGAAATGTTTTAAAGTCAACGATCGTTCAAATCGAATTATTCTATAATGATTTCTTCTTCGTTGATGAAAGGAACGCGTTCCTGGAAGTTCGATCGTATCTGACGACTCTCGCACAGTATTATTCCTCTATCGAGTAGAAACGTGGTAAACGACGGATGCGAGAGAAGACGCGAGAAAGAGAACAATACGAAAGTGGAACGTTTCTAAAGTCGGTCGGTACCGATCATGAAACCAAATGCGAATGCCAAAGAAAAGAAAAATAAAAACGGTCGTGATTACGAATACAGAGCATGATTTATAAAACTCGAGAATGTCGGAGGATACGAGTTTGGTCGAAATTTGGTTACAAATTTCATCGAAAATTTTTTTTTCCGATTTTGCTTCGAATTCGTTCGGCGATCTTGTTTCCGATTGAAAAAATTTGGTTTGAAATTGTTCTCGGTAATGTTTTTCTCCTCTCTTCGTTTCTTCCATCAATCATTATATAATTTTACTTACAATAAGTAGCGGTGGTAAGTCGATCGATGGTATCCTGCTTGAGCTTGCTATTTTTCTTGCCCATTTTCGATGACTGCCTTCGTCGTCTTCTTTTT
The DNA here is from genome assembly GCF_905475345.1 of Vespula vulgaris. Taxonomy (NCBI): domain Eukaryota; kingdom Metazoa; phylum Arthropoda; class Insecta; order Hymenoptera; family Vespidae; genus Vespula; species Vespula vulgaris. The sequence goes on along the minus strand of NC_066600.1, from coordinate 337,264 downwards.
ATTTCTTTTCTTTTTATCTCCTTCGACGAAAAACTTTTCTCCCTCGACGAATATCCGAACAACGTAAATATGTTTTCTCTTTCTCGAAGAAATAACTCTCACCGTTCACCGTGCATCGCCGCTCGACTTATTAGACGAATTCGACGAGACGAGAGAAGACGTACTTGAAAAAAATCGTCGAGAGATTCAGCTCTATCCTTCGACGCGTTCTTTTCTCAAAATCACTTTGTTTTTCCCTTTCGATTCACTCTCGATCGAGTAAAGTCTTTCGAGACAATTCTTTGCGATCGATTGCACTGTCGATCGAAATATTTCGAATCGAGTTACGATTTCACTTGTTTCGAGCTTATAGTTCAACACATTCTTACGATCGATTCAAGTTTTCTTTTCTTTCTTCGTCGTTCGTTACTACTACAAAACAAAAACTTACTCTATCTCTATCCTTAAAAAGTCTTGGACAAAAGTTTTCGAAAGGATTCAATTTGGATATACAGAAACTTTAGCTCGTCGATGAGAACATCCGTGCGAGTTCCGAAAGACTTCTCGATAATTTCACGTTGCGATCTCGCACTTGGGCCGATCCTCGAGAGACGTCTGGAGAAGTTTGCTGGAAAGCCAGTCGAATTCCTTATACGTTGAGCTTTACCGATATAATCTCGTTCCAGTTCGATCCTCATCGAATCTCGCTACTTCGATTTCGACGACCCGATTGCCCTCGAGGATTCTCTCTTTTTTTTTCTTCCTTTCTTGTTTCTCTTTCGAGAACGATCACGAAAAACAATCGTACCAAAAAATTTACTTTCAAAATCGAACGATCTTGTTCTTACCTTCGTTCGATTTTTCTCATCAAAATCTCAAGAATTTTTCTCTCGAGAAAATACAAAAAAGATGACGGAGACTTTAATGGATTTTTTTAGGATGTTTGAGGAAACGTAATTAGAAATTTTAATGATTTTTCATTGGCCTCTTTAACGAGGACGTCGAAAGACTCTTGGTACGAAGATAATTGCTTTTTGTCATCGTTCTATATAACACGATTCACTTCAATACGCTCGATTACGATAACATATTTTACTTATAGAAAGTTTCTCTAGTCGAGTAGACGTTTCGGTTAAATAATTAATGAAGAGACATTCATGACGTTTAATCGCGAAATAGAAGGACCTAGAGATAAAGAAAGAAAGAGGAGAGACAGAGAAAGAGAGAGAGAGAGAGAGAGAGAGAGAAGAACGAGAAAGGAAATCCTTCAGACAGACAAGGAGAAATCGCAGGAAGAACGTAAAGTTTCCGCAAGAGAGTTCTCCCTTATCTTTGGTGAAGCAGGATTCACTTCCGGTCGAGGTCGTGCTGCACCCTTGACCTCGATCTCTCTAACGCGACACCAGCAGGTGCGCGCTCGTGTATGCGCTTTCGTTTACAAAAGAAACTGTACAAAAAAGAAAAGAAAGAGAAAAAAAAAGAAAATTAAAAAGAAAGAGAGAAAAAAAATATGCTATTCGCAAGATCTGTATTTTGTTGGTTGAATGAAACGACTCGTCGAATCGAGATAACAATTGAGGAGAATAGAATAGGATAAGCTGGAGCTTCGATCGAATGCATTTCTTTTCATATGCAACGATGCGTATTCTAGGGAAATAGGAAAATAGTCAAAAAATGAAAAGAAAAAAAGAACAAAAATATTGAGATAGTTCGATTACGGAAAGAATCGAGATATGGACGAAAGAATTGGTTCGATTTGATTTTCCTTTTTTCAAATCGGCGCAACTGGTTATCGACGCGATAACACTCGCGCGCGTGTGCGCCTGGATTGTAGGTGTACGTAGAGTCCCATTCATAAACTAAAGCAGATATTGACAAACCGCGGGTGGCAGCAGCACTCGAGTATCATGTGGGTGGCAACGTTCCACTTAAGTCGTCGGCGAGAGAAGAACTCGTTAGGGAGGGAAGGCTTAACAGGAAAAAAAATCGGATCAAGAAGACAAAAAAAAAACTATAAAGAAGGAAGAAAGAATGAACAGGACGAATGAGAAAAGAACGTTCCGAAGTTACTGACGAAATCGGTATAATTTTGACTTAGCGATAGAAAAGGGGATATGCTATGCCTTTTGAAAATCGCAATGCGGAAAGAGGAAGCTGTACTGTTTGGCTTGACTATCGGACTGCGTCTCGAGTCGATAGAGGTGGTCCAGGAATTTTCGGTATTGGCTACTCTCTCTCTCTCTCTCTCTCTCTCTCTCTCTCTCTCCCTCTCTCTCTCTCTCTCTCTCTCTCTCTCTGCCTGTCTGTCTGTCTATCTGTCTGTCCGTTTGTCCGTCTGTCCGTTTGCCCGACTCCTATATAACCAAGAAGGACGCAGGAAGAAATTCGTATTTTTCGTGAAAAATGACCGTAGCTGTTCGAACCGTCGAAATAGCGAGATTTCATTCATGAGCTTCTTACCGTTGTTGGCGAGAAAAGTAAGTACGTCGGCAAAGCGCGAACCAGTGACGTCATAGCTTCGCGGCGCCTGGCGTCAGACTGGCTCAACGGTGACATTACGTGCTGGTGCGTGGGGTAAACGTCGCGCAGGCGCGACTACGTTCGAACCGGAGAACGCGGCTCTCTCCCATCGTCTCTTCCCCACGTCTTCTACGGGGAGAAAACGACTACCCTCTCTTTCATCCCCTCTCCTTCCCCTTCCTTTTCTTCCTCCACCGCTATAGTCCTTTTACATTTTATTCCATTTCCCGATCCTTCGTTTCTTCCTTTTCCTTTCTTTTCTTTTTCTCTTACCGATCGTTTTCTCGGTCTATCTTCGTCCCTCCCTCTCGTTTTCTCAAAGTCAGACAAACCGATTTTACCGAACATCGAGCAGAAACGTAATCGACGTCCTTATTAAAGAACCGTCCTTCCAAATCGCTAATCTCGATTGCGCTATTGACAAAAAACAAAAATTTCTTACGACCTCTTACAACTTTTTACGGCAAAACTCGCCGAAAGCTTTCGCCCTTTTCTTCTTCTTCTTCTTCTTCTTCTTCCTCTTCTTCTTCCTATTTCGTTGATACTGACTCTAGGAACTTAATTGAAAATAGATAATTAAGTGCGATTAACGGCGTACACGGAGAGGATTCGAGAAAGCAGTAAACGAACTCTCGACTTGATAGCTTCGTCATCCAACTTTTATAGGACGTAGGACGGATTTGAAACGAGATCGTTTTCAACTAACTTGTTCTTCGTATAGTTCTTGAGAATATATACTATTAGAGAGACAATCCATTTGTCGTTTAGGTCATATAAATATATAGATACTTGTGCTTTTTTTTCTTCCGATAGACATAACGTAGCTGGATATAAGTATTTAGACGCGAAATATACGTATTGGATACGTGATAAGAGAGATTTTCAGTGTCCCATCTGAATAAATAATAATAGTATCTTTTCTACTATCTTATATCCAAATAAACGACATCGATATTTTTAATTAAAATTACTAACACTGCTCGCTGGCCAATCCAACGCCGTACTACTGTTTTTATCCCATTTATCCCATTTTCCTTTTGTCTCGCCGTTTTATTTAGATGTCAAATAATAAAAGTTTCAATATTATTTATCGGCCAGCTCGGTATACACATCGATACGACTAGTTTTGTACGTAAGTAGAAATCATAGAAACGATCTTGTACGTTCGAAAACAAAGATACGTGGATACGTATGAACCGTAAGAACGGTTAATGCATATAAACACATCGTGCGAATAGTTTTGTACGTATATCGATATAAATCATAAAAATAATTTGATACGTACATACAATAGATATAAATTCACGTGGAAAATATCGATGTCACGAGGGCTAGGACACGTAGTTTGGTGAAACGATCGCATGACAGATGACCCGGTGTCGTGGCGACCGAGAACTGGGATTTGCTTTAAATCCATCGATGCGGATCGATTGACTTTAAACGTCCACTCCGGATCGCTTTTTCGCCTGTCCTCATGAATAAAAGAGGAGGCCTCGCGAGCGTTGACGTATTCTCGCGAGTACATACATAGATATCGTACGGGTAACTCTCCATACTGGAAACGATTTCGTTTCAGTCAGCACCCTTTCTACCGCGAAATCCCAAATCTTTCATTCTTCCTATTTTCTTTGTTCGCTTTAAATTCCTCGATCATTTTGCCGACTATTGTCAACCGTTTCCCTCTTTGTTTCCTAATTATAATTGCTCGCATCTAGGAAGATTCGTCGTGACGAACTCGCAAGAAAGATACGAATGACGTTGGAAACGTGCCAAAATATTTATGAATGAAAGAACAGAAAGAAAATCGTATACATAGGCACACGCGTATCCTTATAAATATCTATCTCGCAGTTAAGTTCGTATTTGATCGAAGCTTCCGCGTAAATGCGACTTCAACATTTTCTTTACTAATGAAAATATTACGAATTGTCCTAAACAGAAAGCGAATTTTCATAAAGTTATAAAATGAATTTCTATCGAACGATTCTACCATATTTCCGATATAACTATGACGATGCAAATTTCTATCTACAGAGAAGTGAAATAGCTCTGCGAAACGTCGGTACTTTCTTCGAATAGTTGCGTAGATCAGGGATTAGAAACGATTACTCGCAAATTTTATCCTGCGTAACTTTCCCCGAGTAGTATGCAAATAGATTTAGTATAGTTATTACCTCCAGAACGTCGTTTGTTAATCTGGAACCTGGGATCAAATGATTAGCATTTTCCATGTAGCGATATCATCTGGAACAAAATATTGTATATTTGTTACGTATGGAATGTATAATATACATATATATATATATATATATATGTATATACATGTATGTAAATAATAATACGAATATTATACGCGAATACATATGTATATGTAAATAATATGTAAATAATAAAATGTATATGTAAAAAATAATATGAACGTGTATAACACGTGTGTACAATTCGACAAAAACATTCGTAATTTCGTGTTTGTATAGTACACAGATAATATACTACATCCGGTCGTCACAAAGTTATAACAAAAGTGCTCGATAAAGCGTGGAATATTTAGAGATTGAAAACAGGGTCAAAGAAAATAGGATGCGTCAGCGATTTCGGTTTCGTCGGTAGAAAAACATCTAGTTTCTATCGAAAATAAAAGCATCAACGAGTAAAGCTACTTAACGAAGCGTCTACCATAATTTTTTACTAATATTTAATAAAGAAAGAGAAAAGATACGATCACGAAATTAACTCAACATCGAATCGTGAAAATGATTTATCGACGAGATAAGAAAATTAACTTTCTTTAAACAATTATTATTGTATATTTACGATATTGTTACGTCTTTTGATGAAAATAAAAAATATGAATTCACGCAATTAGAGGAAGAAAAAAAAAATTTTCTATGTACACAATGAAGAAGCGTGTTTCATCGATATTAAGAAAACGATGAATAGTAATGTAAGTTCGCCGTACGATAAGTATCATACTTGCGTGTTTGCGTGAATTGTAATATTTCGTAGTGGCACAAAATGGCACGTAGTTGAAGGTACAAACTTTAGGTCGAGCTATGTAAATTACCTTTGTGAAAAGTCATTGAAAAAATATCGTTATTGAGATGGGTTGTCTAGGTGTTAATTAAAATCAAATCAAATAAAAATGTGTATAACGAGATAAACAGCAGGGATAAGCAATTAAGCCAAGATAAATTACTATCTATTTGGCTAACGAAACATCATTAAGAGATACTAATTGCCTCTCTTAATAGATTTACGGTGCATCGAACGTTACATTTTCAACAACGAGATATCTCTCGGAACAATATTATTTCGAGAGTAGACTTGATATGACACACGTACATAGGTACATATAAGTAGATACATAAGCGTGTATATTGGTGTGAATACATAACGTAGCCAGATTCGAAGAAAATTCTCAACGCATTCGTACAGATCTTACTTCTCGCATTACCATATTCCACTTCGATGGTCATCGTTGGAAAGTTTCTCCCTTTTCAAAAGAACGCTCGACTTCTTCTTGTTCTCGTTCAGCACATCTCGCTGATTGGCAACCGTGGAATACGGATTCGTGTTCCGTTCTTCATCGAGAATACTGCCACTTACATTGCTACGGTTTTTCCTACAAAATCGTACCCTAGAATTTCTTTCAAGGCTAGTCGCTATATTTCTACGTTCTTACGTAATGTACGAATCTATACTCTAGTTTTATATTTCACAACCTGTGATTTGGACGTTCCGAATTTATCATCTCGGTGAATATTATATTATATCTAGATTATAATATTAATATTATATTAGCATGGAATATGAATACATATATATATATATATTCCGTGGAATAATTTATAAATTATATGTATACTTATTTACGCGCTGATCGGATACATGAGCGTATAAATAATCAATAGTAAAACGTATCGTGTCTGATATACCATATGTACTTGTATACGTCGACGACAGAGAATTAATCGCCTAAGTTTTTCTTTTTGTGTCCTGACAAAAGGACCGATCAACGTTCCATCGATGTCATAATAAAATATTTCGTCGATATAACCGATACGCGTTCAACGGTTAAACGAGACTAATGCAGCGTCTACATATATATTATATAGTTCTTGATTCGCATTGCACACCGACGGCACCGAGAGAGTACAAATGGAAATCGGTATTTCTCTGTCGTGAAATTGCATCCATTGCACAAATGTGTAGCTTCCTATTCGTACATATATAAAAATAATGAATTAGTATTAGAACGGTTTTCTTTTTCCGAAGAACATGAGGTAGAGATAGAGACGAAAGAATTTTATTACATTTATTTACTTTTTTCTTTTTTTATTTTTTTTATCGTAAACTCGTTCACCTCGATCTTCTATCGATATAAATCTTTGAGAAAACGTGACTCGATGTCTACGAGCGAATATATGACTCTATTTACGATCAAGAATAGATGGATGAACGAAAAAGAGGAAGAGACAAAAACAAAAATAGAAAATGACGGAGATAAAAATTGATTGTGTCGAACGTAACATCGAATTCGAGAGAAAAGATAGATCGATATAATTTTGTAAAATGTTTTGATAATAATTTTGTCCATAAAGAGGAAGGATAATGTCGATTATCGTTAAGATTTCTCGAGAATAAAAATCTTGTTCATTTCTTATCTCCCTCCCCCATCCTCTCTCTCCTCTCTCTCTCTCTGTCATTTTTTAATTCTTTCGATTAGCTATACCTGTACATATGTACATACATCAAGGACACACATAAATATCTTTGAAAGTTGTACAGAAATTCTGCTTACTCTGAATAAACCTATCTGTTGTTGTGTGTATAGACGATTCCGATATTCGCGAGCTTTGTTCATCAGAGCGTATGCCTATTTACAGTTCGTCTCTTGATGTGTGCATACTGCAGCATCCGTGCAGAAATTCATCGTACTTGGAAATTTACCGAGAGCACCGTGTTGACTTCTCTATGCGCGCACGTACACAGCTATGTTCTCCAAGAATATTAATAAAAAAGGTATAATGACGATAATGATCGGAAAATTGAAGGTTAATAAAAAAAATATTTTCGACAAAGCTAAAAATTTCATGTTTCCGAGATAACAATTTGTAATGCTTCATTTTGTACATCCGGTATATTTCCGTCGCTTATTTAATTACGTAAAATATAGAATATTTTACGAATGAATGACTTATAGTTTTATCATTTTTTCAATTCTTACAAAAAGGATTGTCGAATTTCATGTAGCATCGAGTTCTTGGATCATTTGTTTGTTTGTTTAATAAATAGTCCGTCTTAATAGCAAACACAGATAACGAAATAATAAAGTGTCGATTTCAGTGTTTCGTTCTAACTCTTCTCTCTCTCTCTCTCTCTCTCTCTCTCTCTCTCTCTCTTCCTTCGTTAAAAGCAGGCATTTTTATCAACGTCACGGTTAGAGATTCATTGGTAAAGCTCCGTGAATAGTACGAATCCTCGAGAATCTCTTCGAAGAGTGATTACAAAAGATAGTAAAATTACAATGGGAATCCGATCCATGATAGTATCGAGTTACAATAGAAAAAATATTAGAGCTCGCTGATTCACGTGTCTCAGCTGACAATTTCGATTGTTCCTTAAAGTTACATAAATTACTTTTTTTTTATTCCAATAATAAAAAATGTATATTCGATTAAAAAAGATTTTTGTAAACTATTTTGTTGATAACGTAACTCTATTTTTTTGTTTACTCATAATTAAGATATAATTTATAAGCCTCGACCCAGCATAAAATATTATTTATATATAATATTATAATAGTTTATTATTATTTTTTACTGAAAATTCTTATATATTATTTATTTATATTTTATTATACATTATTGTTACGTATAACATTGCTGTCATATTTTTGTTTACTTTGAGACGAAAGTTGGAAAAATAAATAAAATATATAAATAATATTTGGCAAAGAGAATATTCGTCCGACCCTGTGGTGCGTTTCTTGCGACTGACGACGATATCCACCCTGTATCGACCCAGCAACGCCCACCCAAAGAACAGCTCCCACCATGGACTACCGACCCATCTACTACTAGCAAGCAACTCGTACAATTTCATCCAAAAATCTAAACGCAATGCGACGCACCGCATGCGGATGGCCTTCTCTTCATAAAAGTTTTATGACTTTTTGAAACGCTGTCTTTTGAAAAATCATAAAAATCCACTCTTTTCTTATTTACTATTTACATCATAAAATATCTTATCCCATCAAGTATTGAATCCTAATATATTTGGGGTTACCCCATGTACATATATATATATATATGTATATATGTATGTATAACCTAAAAATCTATTTTATGAAATTATTTCGAAATTATAAAAAAACAAAATTAGACCGATTTTTTAAATATCCTTTTGCTACAAAACAAATTATTTATTTGTATGGAATTTAGAAAATTTATATGCTATGGCATATGTGATATGAAAATTTGACAAAATGTAACCTAAATTTCATTTTATAAAATAATTCGTAAATTATAGTCATAAAATTATACAAATTTTGTCAAGTATCATATTTTTTCAACATAACAAATTATCTCCTCGTATAAAAATTTGAAAATCTTTATAAAAATAAATATATACGTTATGTTATACATACATATCAAATACAAATCTGATAAAAGATATTATTGTAAATATATATGCGTGTATATTTCTTACCCATAACGAATAAAAATGGACGTATTCTTATTTAATAAACAATCAACGAAGACTCCAAGCGTTGTTTATATGTTTCAATAGAGAAAATATAGGCACACATTGATCGTCAACAACTTATAAATTATTACAAGAAACGAATACGTATTCAGCGAGGAGATACACAGCTTTCACATATGGCGCGAATAAAAGAAAGTCACTACGAAAAAATCGCGCCAATTATGCAACACTGGCGCCGTCTGGCGTCGCTACTAGGAATCTTTACTAGGGATCTGCATAAATTTAAATTTAATTAATAAATTATTAAAACAATATTAACGATAAAATCTTGAATCAGTATAGTGAAAATTTTACAATTCCAATGTTCTTTTCTAATATAATAAGTGAAAATCGTTAAAAAGGTTATAGAAATTTATACGTCCAATTTAGACGCCATATTATACTACTTGATACAAAAATAGAGTTCGATTCTTTTATTTTCATTTGTTTCATTTTTATCATTTTTCTTCTCTTTTCTCATCTTACTATTCTTTTGGTTTATTCTTTATCGCATCTGTAATTATTTTTACACCAATGTTAGCTTTATTCATGCAATTATTTATTGTCCCTTACTATCCTTGTAAAACTGATTCTAAACTTTCCTTTTTCTCACAATCATTAGAAGTTGTCTGAGCTATATAAACGATCGACTCGTACATGTAGTTATAGAAATCAGATGGAAAAGCACGTTTGGCGCTAGGAGTCAACTCGCATTTTCTGATAGTAAATAGAAAGTACTCGTTCTAACAGCTCTTTTTGTTTGCAACGTGCTCGTTAAACTTCCTTTTGTGATACCCTTTAACGTTTATTTAATTAATTTATTTTTATACTTAGTTAAATAATTCTTGATCCTTAAAAAAAAAAGAACGTTTCGTTCCTACTGTATTTTTATAAGATACAGTATGTTTAATTTACTTAACTTTTATCGTGACGAACAGTGTAAGTTGTTGTTTATGTTGTGAAATATGGTGTATACTGTAATATCTGTCTATCAGTGAAAATAAAAAATATATATATATGTATCTGATTATTTCAGAAGATTGAATGTTTGTAATCATCAAGTTTCATTACTGTGGTGCACGGGTTTCCAAAATAATTCCCGTTTACGTTACGTGTACAAAATGGAAACGGAAGAATATGATAATCCTAAGGAAATAAGAGCAACATTAGAAACATATAAGAAGTTAGCTGACGATTTTTCTAACCATGACACAATCTTAAAGGTGAAACATAATATTTTTTTTCTCAGTTCATCACATAAATTCAATCTTATCATATATCGTTGTTATTACAGGATAAAACGGTGTTGTCCTACATAGCTTATATTCTCGAAGTACCTTATTTAGATATTATTAATCTCTCATTAGATATTTTGGAATTGTTTATTAAAAATGCTGATAATTATTTACACATAACCTCTACTTTTGGAATAAGAGAAGCCTTAGACGCCGTTGTAAACAGATTTATATTGAGTGAACCAGAAATATCTAAAAGGGCACAACATCTGAAAGATAACATAGAACGTATGAAACCACCCATATATAATTTACGTAGTAGGTGCAGGATCATCGAACGAAAAAAATTAAAAACTCATGTAATTGTATTACATGTCCAAGGCTTGTTACCGGTAAGTTTGCTTTTTCTTGGATAAAAACTATCTTAATTAATGATTTTTATGTTTAATATTAAAAATAGGAGACTAGATCTGAACTGGAATCTACACTGATCAAAATTGAAGGATTGATATCTCTTGTGATAGACGTTGAACATCAACGCGTTACCATGCGTACATTGAATAACGTTACAGCTAAACTAATTGCTGAAGCTATACAAGAAAATTTAGATAACATGGAGGCATGGCTAGTTACAAAAAATAAATTCAATCAAGAATTTCTAGTTAGACTGGTAATTTGCTTTCTTTGCTGGATTAGTAATGTGACACATATGTAAAAATATTGACAAAATTAATGATAATTCTATGTCTTAGACCCATAAAGAAGATACCGATGACATTGAGAATATGCCAGAATACTTACCGGAAGAAGAAGAGCAAGAAGATGGAAAAGAAGGAGTCGTATCTTTATTTAGTGGTTTAAGACAAAGTGCTTCGTCGTTATACAAATCTACAGCAGAATTTCTTCATAATTCTTTTTATTGGTAAATCATTATTGATAAATTAATCAGTTCGAATCATGAAACTGTTCTGCAAATAAGAACATATTTAATGAATCTTTTCATTTATATGACTAAAGACTTTTAAATCAATAGTTATTATTTATGATGATCTAAATATCACTTTTTATGGATATATTTGTTCTCTTTAAATTTTGGTTTCTCTTTATAAGAGTATAGCATTATAAATATTGTAAAGATAACAAAAAGTCTCGTGCATGTACCTATTTATCAAGTTCATATTTGAACTATAATGTACATATATCTCGAATTATCTCGAATTTTCTTAAAAAAAATAAAGATGTGTTGTAAGTTATATAGAATTATATGTGATCAAAAACAATTAAATCTTTTAGGCTTTTACTTATTTACTTATTTATGCTGCGTATGACTTCTTAAAAATAACATATTATACATCAACGTATTAATCGTCAATTTTAATTTAACAATTTCCAACGCAAATTATATTTTAATGTTTAAAAAGTATACATCTAACGTTGTTAAATGTTATAAAAAAGATTCGTAAAGAGAATGGATATTATGAATATAAAAAATGTGTTATTTAGAATAAAGCATAATGATGCATTGTTCGATAATTATCGTTTTCTCCTTTTTTTTTTTCTTTTTTTTCATATCAATAGTTAAAATATTAAAATATTCCCTAAATAGAAGGAGCGAGACAATGACGATAATTCTATAAATGTTTAGAAGAATTGTTAATTGCAAAGTTCAAACTATCATTGTATTTTTTATATAAATGTGAAAAAAAAATTCTATCATTTCTCAGGTACTTTTTGCAATATTCCTATAGTAATATTCGATATATAATATTCTAAGTTAATACATATAATGTATATGTACCATATAGTGCAATATTTAAAAATATTTAAATTAATGTTAGTTTAATAAAATAGTAATTAAATCACAAAGTCACGCACATTAGGCCGTATCAATGAACTTTATTATACATAACATTAATTTTTGTGTAGCATTTCTATTATCAAAGAATAATAGACTTAATCAAATTAGCTGCCAATGCATGGAAAGGGATAATGTACACACTCGTGTGTGTAGCCGTCAGCATAAATATGTTGAATACAACATATATAATTCTTATACAAAGTATACTTCTACACACTTTATAAATCATCTTAATCAAGTGAGCACATCAATACATTGCCTATAATCTTAAAGTACTATTCCTTTAAATCTACATTGTATTGTCCATATTTACAGACATATAATAATTGTCATTAAGGCAATCTGAGTTTCAAAGCAGGTACAATAGATGGATGCGAAATATTACGTTGTAAAATATAGAGTAAACTATATTTCACAGTCAGACGCGCATAAGAGAGCTGCGTAATAGTTTCATTGCTTGTAATTTGACAGAATGAGTATATCGTCAGAATACAATTAAACGCTATCATCAAAATTTGTTTCTGAACTCAGATTTTATGACTTTTATAATTTTCTATATAAAATGATTTATTTAAATGGTAAGCTAGACTAAAATGACGGACTTCAATATATATATATATATAATAATAATAAGAATCATTATTTCGTTCTAACGATGATCTAATGACTAAAAATTAGGAAAAATGCATGAATTATGTTATCTGCTTTGGAAAACAGAATGAGTATAAACAATTAAGTACAATGTGTGTGTGTGTGTGTGTGTGTGTGTATGTATTTAGTATTAAATATGTCACCCGCGCGTTATATCTTTAATGACAATTGTACATACATATTGCTTTTATCAGCTCTTATTTATTCTCTCTTTTTATATTTATCTCTTTTATTTTCATTTTATATTGGTGTTTTCTTAAATTTAGAATCATGTAAGAACATATACCTAGAACCTCGATTATCCGAAACTACTATGGAATTGATCTCTTTGAAATAGAACATTTTTTTCGGATAATCAAATTCAATGACAATACTCAACTTTATCATGCTATTGTATTTATAAAGGAAATCATTTTTTTCAATCATTATTTTTAAATAGTCGAGAATATACGAATATTTTAATTAAATTAGTAATAATATTTTATTATAAGTTCTTTTCATTTTGTTTATACACTTAAATGTAATATTTCGAATAATCAAAATTCTATTAGATGCCATATTATGTTTCAGGAATTATTTTGAAAGACTATACTTTGTATATATATATATATATATAGCAACTATCTTTTCGAATTTATATAAATTGACGCGCTTTATACAAATGGCCATCAGTACTCGTGTCACGTTAATTACCTAATTATTGTTAACATTTATTTTCTTCTTCGTTATTTGTGAAAAATACTTTCATTATCCTTTCTAAAGTGAAATCTCTGCTCCTATGCAAAATGTTTGCAACATACTATTATTTGATCTACTTCTTTCGCATGCTATTCATAATGAAATTGTGATATTGTTCTAAATAGTTTATACAAAATAAATTCGTTAAACCCATCATACAAATTACTGGAATGATCAATTTGTTAATGCACTCAGATATTTGTACAGGATATATAATCCAAAGTCTTATCGCATTGTACCATTACTGATTATGACTTACCAAAGACAATGTTTATACAATGTTTATTTGGTATACTAGAAGAGAAACTATTTTTATAATTGTATCTTTATATCAGTTGAACTTGCGTCAAGAATTATTTCCAAGTCGTTTACAAAGGTACAATTTTACGTTATATAACACAAAGGAACTATAAATAAAGGAAATAACCATAAAGAAATGAGATGATCTTTCATGGAACAAGATGAATTGACGAATGAGTTACTGAAAAGTAAATCATGATGTTTACATTGTTAATCACGTTCAACCTCCTGATGCACTAAATAAGTAAATTTCTATATACGATCTATATCTACGATATAAAAGAAATGTCTCAGCATTCAATAAATACATCCCCATAGCTTTGACGATTTGAATTGTCGCGAATGTAGAAAAAAAAAATTGAACGTGCTAAGTGTATTGATTTTTTCGTTGTAAAATTTAGCAAATATGATAAAAATTCAGTAAACAACGTAGTAAAAATTCAAATTCCTGTCCTGATATTACTTTCTATTTGTTATTTGTATTTATTACGATCTTATTTGTATGATCTATAGATATATCTGAAATTATATGGATTTTTTTTGTTTTACTTAGAAATTATGCATGGCGGATACAATCTAAGAAATATATACCCTGAAATAGACAAGCATCTGGAATACGTAATATAAGCTGTAAAAAATAAAAATAGATGAAACATGATTACTTAAATGACCAATATTGCAGGTGACATTATATATTGGAAATCATTCTTAAATGAGACGTAAAAACGATACTAATACGAACTATATATTACTTTTCAACCTTATTACGTTAGCATTGTTTGGTTGAGATGCAATAGTAATCTCACTGACTTCATCCGTTTCCGACTGACTTGAAGAATCCGAACCATCATGTATTCCTTTCCTCTGAATAACAGTTAAGCGATAAGAGAACGCGTTAAATGTAAATTTATAATTTCCAACTAATCGTATAAAATACGGTCATTTACCTTTAAATTGATCATATTAAATTTACCTTTTGTGAATGATGAATATTGCGAAGGACCCTTTGAACGTCAGGATTACTTTCTAATGTAGAGGATTGACTGGACGGAGGATGTGAATATTCTGAAGTATTCTCCTCATCAGAGGCCAATACTCCTTCTATTCTAACGGTTGCTTGTTTAAATCTTCTTAATCTACAACCTGGACCAATTGGCCTTCTTGCAATACTAGAAATATAGATACACGTTTGTATTAACTTCGAAATCGCGCAAATACACACCTTTTATCTGTATATAACTTATTTAATAACGAATGTACCTTCTACGTCTAAGAGAATAACTATAAGTATAATTTGGGTCTTCTCCTTCTTCGTCGGACCAACTTTCCTCGCAAGCATCATCCTCCTCACGATCGCACAGAGTATTTACAAATTCCGAACAGGACCTCACTCTATTCTCAGACTGTTCTTGTGATATATTTAAAGTACTCGTGACAGAACAATAGTTCGCTGGCAGTTTCGTAGGCTCATCCTTACCCCTGCTACAAGACGCATTTATTGTATTTATTAATGACTTCTGCTCGTTACGAAATAACGTAACAAAAAATATTCACGTATAATACATCAGATTAAAAGTAATTTTACCTGTGTGATTTTATTACTTCGTCACAATTTCCATTATCCATAGGCGAAATAAGGCGATTAGCATTTATAATTTCCGTCACTTTTCTACCGAGAGTCTCAAGATTATCGTCGTCACTGCAGTCTGCCAATCGTTCATTTCCATTCGTATTATTTTCGTGCTCAGGGTCTGGACTAGAACAAGAACTAGACTGCATTTTACAATGAGTATCAGACAAAATTGGATTCCCATTGAAATATTCTATAGAGTGTTCAGCCATAGACCGCGCATCGATACCATCTATCGAAGATTTTTCTGTTATCGAAGAATTCATTGAGTTTTTAATGGAACTCACGACATTTCCACTTATATCCGTTAAATCTGTTTGAGTCTGATTATCGACTAGCCTCGCCGTTATTTCGTTGCTCTGGAATAAATGGTAACGCCTTCACTATTCCTATATTACGATACTCTACATTTTTTTTTTTTTTTTTTTTTTTTGATATAATAGAATTATTACGATTTAATAAGAAAGTTATGAACGAATTATAGGCATAAATGTAAATATTAACGATTTTTCTTCATAAAATAGTCTCTACCTTTCTCTCACGATGAGGACTCGATCTTGGACTACAATTCACACCACAACCAGATCCAACTCTTCGGTGTCTATATTTCCATTGCTTAAAATTATTATTATTCGATGCTAATACAGTCTCTGGTTGATTCGCTTCGTTCAACTGTGTAAAAGTGGTTGCTTTAGCAGGGCTTAACGGATAATCAACAGGAGATGATGGCGTAGTGGGAGTTGAGGAGGTTGAAAACTGTATCGTGGGATTTCTTCTACGATATAATCTTTCCTGTGCTTTCAAAAGCGGATGTACAAGACGTTTTTTACATTGTTTGTATCCCGATTGTTGTTCTCTTCTACAAATATAACAAATGAAAGAGAATAAAAACGTTTGAATGGCTTAACGTAAATTGTGTCTCAATGTAAAGGTCGTCAATATATCTCACTTTATTACGTCTCGTTCACGCTGTTCCAGCTGCAATAACACAGCACTTAATTCCAAATAAAGATTATTAGTACGTTCAAGTTTACGTTCATAATGTTCTCTTATATCCTGAGCATGCCTCAATTCATCTTCTCTTCGTCTAATTAAATCGGCCTCGAATCGAGGACTACTGGAGCTATTTGATTGCATTTGTTTCATATGAACCCTTATTTCTTTTTTCCAAGATTGCTGTAATTAAAAGGTCATTTTATTTTATTACACTGAAATATCTAGAAATATTGATTATAAGTTTAGTCTTACTTGTGATTTAAAATATTCATCAGATTTTGTACAGAGCACTTCCACAGCTGCAATACCAAGATGAATTTCAATATGTTTGAAGGAAGGCCTGTTACGAGGTTTAGCTGCCCAACACTGTTTCACAAGTAATCTGTACCCTTCTGGACAACTCGCCGGAATGGGCAAATGAAGAGAGTTGTTTCCTACACCCCAAATAATAGCCGATGAATCAACATCTTTGTAAGGTATTTCTCCGCTTAATAATTCCCAGAGTACGACACCGTAAGACCATATATCAACTTTTTCTGAGCAAGGTTCATTTCTAATTATTTCTGGAGCCATCCATGCAACGGTTCCAGCAAAACTCATTCTGGTACTAATTTCATTCCATTCTCTGCTAGTACCAAAATCACTGATTTTCACGACTTCTCCTTGACCTATTAGAACACTTCATAACACGAAATAGATTATAAAAATACGCCAATATAATATAAAGAAATATCATTAACAAAATTATACACTTACTTTGGACTTTTGAGATCTCTATGTATAATTTTATGAGAATGAAGATAAGCCATTCCTGCTGCAATTTGTTTCGACCAAGACACTAATCTGGTAGGTGGGACTGGTTCCCCAGCTCTTAATAAATCGTATAAAGGTCCATATGGGCAAAACTCCATAATTATGCAATAGCACGGTGCTTGAGTACACACTCCCCTAAAAGTATTACGCGTTAGAATAGATATAAGAGGATCTTATACGTTTCTATAAAAAGTACTTTTGTATATAAAAAGTTTTTTTAGTTATCGCACATATAACAAATATTTATTTTTAATCGATCGACTTACTTAAATTGTACTATATTCGGATGATTTAATTTTCGTAAATGCCGTATATCAGTCTCACGTGGTTCCCTTACTTTTTTAACAGCTACCACCTCTTTGTTCAATTTACCGCTAAAAACTGCTCCCTGAGCTCCAGAACCCAACCATTTAAGTTCACTAATGGATTCAAACGGTATTTCCCAATCATCGGCTATAATAAAATATGATTTATATCATTTGTATACAATACTAATCATCATGCTTTCCTACTTTATATGATACTGAACTTTTAAATATTAATTATATTAAAAAAGTTCGGTAATAATAAGAAGAGCGTGCATAAGTATACACATATAAAAATGGTGCTTACTTTGATGTCCTTTAATTTTTTCATTGACAGCAGCCTTCGATAGCATAGTCCAAACGGGTCGCATACATCCTAATATTCCTTCCACCCAGCTCGATCTTTGAGCGTCTAAACTAACAGATCCTGAGGTACATTTTGTTGCAAATTCGCTACAATTACTGTTGCTGTCCGAATTCGTTTGATTGCTATTGTGTATTTGAACTTGCGTATCGTTAATAATTGGTCCTCCTGCGATTCCACTTAGTTGACCTAACTCTTCCTGAATGCATAGCATGCTAAAGCATAATCATAAATTATTTCTAGTTATTCTGCCAAATATACACCATATCATATTATTTCAAACGCATACGACAAAGAAAAAATGCTATTGTTCCCTTTCGATTAAAAAATAAAATTCTAGCCAATAGCATAGTTCATAGAATTCTAAGAGACTTCGAATGTTACCTACCACTCCATACATGTCGCGTATGCACGTCACATTTCGTGACGTCGTACGCATCGCGTGCACGAGCTGTGTACGCGCGCACGAGACGATTCTCGCAGACAACGAATAACAGTCATTAATAATACTTCATTATAAATGAATCGTCATTGTATAATAACAAGAGACATCTTAATCACGTTATAAGGATAATTTCATTTTGATAAGAGAATCGAAAAAGATAAAAAAAAAAAACACATCGAAATTTCTTGACAGATCAAACGATACGGTAGATTTTTTACCGTCCTTATCTGATCTACTATTTTATATGTGTAGGTTATTCGTGAAACGTCGACGACGTCGTTCATTTTGGTCGACGACATAATCGTAAAATATATATTTACAATCGTATCCTTTCATTTTTAATCGCGAACCAAAGAGGAATTATTTACTAAAAGCTCGTCCAATACTATTAAATTTATTTTCGAGCTCACCTCTTTGTATCAACGTTCTTTGGTACATCGACGGCGACGACTACATCAGGCTGTACTTGCACTTTCTTGGAAAAAAACCGCGCGAGAACCATTGTGCTATACGTGATACATGCATCAAAAGGCCAACGTTTCGTACGCCGGATAAAAACAACACCTTACGATCTGTTTCTCCACGCACTTGACGAAAGGAAGTAGATTCAGCCGAGAAAATATGTACAAAGCCATACAAGATAAACGCCATACACACAAACATACCGAAGCGTGAGATAAACTGATACAACCTGCCGACAGAGGGCTAACGTTCGCTGTTTCTCTTTCTCTCTCTCTCTCTCTCCCTCCCCCTCTCTATCGCTCAGTTAAGTTTGATTTACAACAAAACATGTGACTTCGTTTGGTTCAAGCGCAAAAATTTTCAAAAACAAATTTGATCCGACTCGTAAATAATATGTGTATATATATATATGTATGTATGTACGTATACACACACATACCAATTTGTATATTTATAATAATTTTGAAAATAATATTAAATGATATCATATATAGATAAGATACAAATAAGATCATATAGATAATAGAAAAGAGAAAGAAATTTATACATAAGCTTAATTAATTATTACAAATTAGAAATAACAAGCTACTCTTTATCGAAGTATCTTTTTCGTCTCATCTTAACGTTAAAGTGTAATTTATTTTTCACACCTATTTGTAAATATATGTGCCTCTGGATGAGAAGTGGATAAGATGACTTGGTTCACTTCGGACGAAGTGACTGGTTCCTGAGATTCGAGATTGAACATCTCAGGTTGGGCTATCTTCTCGGCTTCAGCAGGAGTACGCATTATTATCTGTGAATTGATATTTTAATCCTGAAAAGAAATAGAGAAATGATAAACAAAAAGCTGTAATAAGATAATACACCGTTGGAATTCAAATTGTTATTCGTATTAACCAAATACGTTTTAAACAATGCAAATGTATAATGGAGGTTTCTCAAAATTTTCCTTTTGATATACGTTACTTACTTTGAATTTTGTTAAGTGTAATTATTGCAACTTTCGACGATTATAATATTTACATTATTTTATACATATACATCTATAATTTATCTAATATGATATAATTCATAATTACTTTGCACTTGTACGGTGGAAACGTACGTACATTGTTCGTAATCGTAATATTTATTTAATAAACAATCGGCTGTAATCACGAGGAACGATCGAACGAAACATGTTCTTATCCAAGAATGCAATGTATCACAATTCTGTTCTACATCCGTGCATTGAAATCACTCGATAAAGCCGGTGATCGCGATGCGAAGCCTACTCGTAATATTTAACATCGTCGAATCCAACCCCAACAACTTATTATTGCTACGATATATAACATCGCGATCATCGCATTACCATTACTTAATTTAGTTACGATAAAGTAGGAGAGGCGATAAAAAAGTTACAAATCTTTATAAAATTCTCGAATCTTTTCCTTTCTTTGTAGCGTCGGCCATTTCAACATCAGCCTTGAATTTCGATCTATGAGATACAGATCTAATCGATTGTAAAAGTAATAGTAACAAACTACGAGCAGTCGATCGAGTTAATTTAAGAATGAAAATCTTTTTATTGTCAATAATATTTGTAAACAAATTGAAGAAGGTCGATCATAAAAGAAAATTTAAATCGAACGAATGGGAAAATAGATTGAAAGAACAGCGATGATGATAATAATAATAATAATAACAACAACAATAATAATAATAATAAAAAGAAAAGAAAATGGACGATGGTTTCCAGGATACAATGGAAAGGAAAAGAAAAGAGATAAAATTTGGGCTGGATTAAAAGATGGTCTAAATGCATGAAAAATAAAAAGCGTCGTACTACGTTCGATACGTAACCTGGCCATGTCGTATTCGAGGAGTAAAAAACATAGGCATCGCATGGCATCGACCCCTTCCGGCTACCGAGCGACTTACGACGGACGAATCAGCGGTCTCGTGGGAGGGCAAAAAAAAAAGAAAAAAAAAGAGAGAGAAAGAGAAAGAGAGACAGAGAAAGAAAGAGAAAGAAAAAAAAGAAAGGGGAACGCGTCGAGGGAGTGAGAGCGCAAGCGGGTACGCGCGCGCTGCTGAACGCGCAAGTGTGTCCGTGCGTGTGACGGACGCTTTATCGATTCGACGAGTTTAATGCCCAATCCCTTTTTCTTTACCTGCACGAAGAGTGCTTCTTCCCGAGATGATAATTTTTCGTGAATCATTCTGAAGATCGCTTTTTTTTCAGCGTCCCAACGACAGACGTTTTCGCGATCCATTCCTTTTTCTGTTAGGATCGTCCAGACATTCGTAGTCCTTCTCCTTTTATCCTTGTCCCTGTTAGATTTTCTCAAGTTCTTTTCACCTTTGTTATACTACACAAAGAACACACCTATTATCGAATATATCCCCTTCATTCTGAAACAACACTACTCACTCACGATCCCATCGCAACTGTGGTCGAATAGCAAAAATTATTATTATTTCTGTTGACAGTCATTAAAGACACGCGCCATGCAAACTACGCGACGACGAAGCGCGACACATACGCGTCCAACGGGTACTGAACAAAATGGCGCTATTATTTTGCCTCCTTTCGACGCTAGGCAGCGCCACGTACGATTCGTAATTACACTCTTTGTTGCAAAGTTGTTCGGAGTATTACGAAATACTCTTTACACCGATACGAAAAAGAAAAGTACTGTCGTTAGTTAGATGGAACAGGCTTTAATCTATCGCTCTTATTGATTGGTTAATTAAACAATTAATTGCATCGATACCGTCCACTAAGGTGATAAGTTTCCTTTTGTGATTTACAACTTTTGTAAACATTTTGAATTTATTGTTATTTATTTGATCATCTATTTTAAATCTGATTACGTCCATATATAAACGATACGACTTTTATGATGTGTTGATTGTTCGTTTCTTTTTTTTTTTTTTCCAAGAATATACTGTTATCCCTAAACAATGTTATATTTATCAAGGAGAGAAAAACGCTAATAAGTTCGAAAAGAAAACGCTAATTGATAAACACCGGATTACGTTCCTTTCGCTACGATTTTTCGAATAAAAGTTTTCTCTTTTTTTAAATTCCCTTCGGTCGAAGAAAAATAATGACTTCGATCTCTTCTTGAAGTTACATAGCATAAGTTTTCTTTTTTTTGCGTGTTAAATTTAATCGATCTATAAAGATTATTTTTTTATTATAGGTCATGCATCTGTTGTGAGGTTATGAGGAGTAGTAAAAGGCATACCGTACGGGTCAATGTTCATATTTTATAATTATTCGATCCATCGGTATTTCGAGCCTGATCATTTCACACTCTCTTTTCATCCATATCCAAGTGTAGTTCGTTTAGAATTTATTTCAATTTTGCTTAAATATCTGCAATGCTTAAGGTAATTATTTTTGGTATTATTGATAACAATTGATAGCAATTAAGATTATTATAGCCAACTCCGAAACTTTAAAATGCCGGCAATTATACACAGTGACGCGTTAGAAATTATTTTTATTTTAAAGTATATATTTCTGCACATTTATATACATATTTTAATAAAGACACACAATCGTATAAAACGTATTATCGTAAAATATTCGTTTAGCACCAAGTTTTGTTGCACCAAAGACTATACAAAGTATAACAGCTGTAACAAATAGACATATAGATTAGATTCTACAATTATGTATTAGAATATAACAGTTTCTTATATCGATAAAATAGTAGAACAAACGTATCAAATTAAAAAACATTTCAGAACACGGTAGCATTAATAACCGGTGGAGCTTCTGGTCTTGGTCGTGGAACTGTACAAAGATTTGTCAGAGAAGGTGCAAAAGTTGTGATTGCTGATCTTCCTACTTCGAAAGGACAAGAGCTTGCCAATGATTTGGAAGATCAGGCTGTGTTTGTACCAACCAATGTAAGACTATAACAAGTTAATCTTGCATTTATTAAAGTTCTACTTAATTATAGTATTTATATATGATCTTCCTATATTAATTTTATATACGACTTATATTTTTATAGGTCACTTTGGAAGAAGACGTAGTGAATGCTCTAAATGTATCTAAGGAAAAGTTTGGCAAGTTAACTGCAGTTGTAAATGCAGCAGGAATAGCAATCGCTTATAAGACGTATAATTTCAACAAAAATATACCACACAAATACGAGGATTTTGAGAAGGTAATTAAAGTAAATACGATTGGAACTTTCAATGTGATCAGACTAGCCGTTGGCCTTATTGGTGAAAATACACCTAACGAAAATGGTGAGCGTGGAGTTGTAATCAATACAGCGAGTGTGGCAGCATACGAAGGACAAATAGGACAAGCAGCATACTCTGCCAGTAAAGGTGCTATAGTTGGAATGACTTTACCAATCGCGCGTGATTTGTCTAAACAGGGTATACGTATCGTTACTATTGCACCTGGATTATTTGATACACCGTTATTATCAGCTTTACCAGAAAAAGTACGCAACATTTTGTGCAAAATGATACCTTTTCCTCAAAGATTAGGTCTACCCGATGAATATGCGCAACTGGCACAACATATAATCGAAAATCCACTTCTAAATGGAGAAACGATAAGATTGGATGGTGCTCTCAGAATGCCAGCTTAAGTCTATAGTTTCCTTTTATATTCAAACGCATGCTCTTTATAGATAAAGGGTGCATGTTGGATAGGGCTACTATGATAATCATTTTATGATATATATATATATATATATACATCTATGAACATGTTAAATAAAACAATTGTCTCTTATACATGCAACACCATTGTATTCTCTTAAAATGTACATGAACCACCAAAAGATTTTCTATTACAGGTATCGACAATTCTTTTTGTTACCTTACAACTGTACATAGATGCCTCGCAAATTGCAAAAGTCGCAACTTCTTGGTTTATATATGTTACTAGAGTGTTGCCTAGCAAAAGAGTTGTGTACGTTGTATTAACATAAAAATCTTTGGTTGTTTGGTTAATTCATTAGTCTTTTTTCCCAATAACCTCGGGAGATTTCCAAAACTCCAACAAATGCTGGAACTTGTTCTGATGATTTTTTGGAAGAGCCCATTTATTCGTTAAGGCAGGATAATCGGTATCTCCGAGGTATAGTCATTCCTAGGCATTCGATTCTTTTAAATTTTGAAGCTTTTCTAATTGGTCAGGTTGTAATTCGTCAGGAATACTTGCCCTCCCACCACAAACTACCTTTTCAAGTATAATCGCAATCTCTTCTGCTTCTTGTGCATCTATAACCGTGCCTCGTGACGGAATTGACTGAGAGTTATCTGCTGTACTCGGGCCGGACGTTGAGTCTGCTTCGCTACCGGAGCTACTACTTAATGGAAATGGCGCCGAATCCGTTGGCAAGTCATCCACCGTTGATTTCTCTTCGATATCCTCTGCAACTTCTGTAACTTCTTGTTCATCGTGTTCGTTCATAATGACAGTAGTTTCCTTGCAGTCGCTTTCATTCATATCCGCGGTAACGCTTGACGGTAAATCTCCTTCAGAACTTTCCGTTGATTTCACCGTATCATCCGTACTTTCATTTACTCCTGGAAATGGATGTTCAACTTCTTCCATTGGAGTTGCTGCTGTAATAACAATTTGTGCGACACCCAATCCAAAGTCTTCTTTCGCATTTTCTGCAGTATCGTCCGTTACATTTTCTGACAATTGTTCCTCCTTCTCGCCAGCAGTAGTCTGTCGAAATAAAAAAAGAAAAAAAAAAAGAAAAAAAGAAAAAAGAAAAAAAGAAGTATTCGCCATTAACGTTCGCAATGAATCAAAATATTATGCAATTATTTCCGCAGAATTGCCTACATTTGAATCAATTTTATTCCTACGTTCGTTAAAGCGAATATCTTTACCTTATCTTCCACATCTTCGGATGCTTCCACAACTAGGGTAGTAAGATCCGAATAAATCAAATTGGCTCAAAATAAGTTTTGTTAAATATACGAATTTTACGTTATTTTATAGATCCATTAACGATCATCTCTTACCGACTATTCCAGGAGGCTCGGATTTCTCCTCTTCAAATTGCGAGCCGTAATGTTCCTTTTGACCTCTTGTTAAGTTTATTACAAAACCACTTTGTTCTTCTTCAGTTTTTCCATCGGAAATTTCTAAATTGAACAATATCGAAAGTGTTTAATTATTTCATTATTATTTTTTTCTTATTATAAAAAGTATTTATAAAAAACAAAAAAAGAAAACGAGAGAAATGTTTACCATTTGAAATAAATTGTGCGGCTTCCTGTTCCAGCAAGAATTCCGGTACTTCGGGCGGTGTAAAGACAGGTGGAGCAGAACTCGGTGGTGTCATATCCTCCTAAATTAAGAAAATTGTCAAAGTTCATTCGTCAAAGATGTCCCATCTATATCCATTTGTCCAGATATCGATCTTCAAACCTGAGGAGTCAAAGGTGAACCATCAGGAGCACACGGTTCGACAACAAGAGACGGGAATAATCCTTGGCATCCTCGTAATTCTCCTTCCCACCAGCCATCGTCAACATCATGCGGTTCTTTTCTAAGTACTTTGACGATATCACCTTCGAGGAAACTAAGTTCTTCTTCGCACGTAGCATCGTAATCGTAAAGAGCGATGCAATACTGATCGATATCTAAAGGCACATGACATATTGATTCGTATGAAAACGACGTATCATTTTTTTATAATAACTTACCACTTATATGATTTTGCATTATGGCCTCCTGTTGTTCCTGTTGTATAGCAGGTTGTAAATTAGCATCAGGATCAACGGCATCGTGATCGTCTACAGTGTAATCCACAGAAGAGAAGGATATTTGTTGGACGAGGCCAGGTCCTTGAGAAGAAAGGCCAGACGTCGTATCCGGCTCTCTTTCAACGTCCAAATAATTCTGTGGTACGTAACCTTCTTCTCCGCGATAATTTCGTGCCCTCAACCAACCATCTCCGTCGCCTTCGCCAACAACGTCGAGTTGTTCGCTTTCGACGATCGACAACTCGTCCGGGTTTTGTGCCTAACGACATGATCGATTCTCTAAGTAAAAAGAAAGCACTAGGAAAGGATTATTACAAAATGTCTTACTCACCGTATACGAATATAGTGCCGTGCATTTGTATATTTGTTGAACAGGAGCAGGTTCTTGCGTTTCTACTTGTTCATCTTTCTCTTCGTTCGACCAATCAACAGATGTTGGGTCGTCCCAACCAGCAGTTAACTGTTCTATCCGTTGTTGCTCTTGCTCGAGTAAAGCTAAAACACGGTGAAACGTTATTTCTTTATTTCCTACAGAGTTCGTAATAACGATACTTACCATCGACCTCTTCGCTGTCGTGCCTTTGTCTTTCTTCTTGAACCTCTTCCTCTTGTTGCGCTGCATTGCGAGTACCAGGTCTTTCTACTGTCGTTAAATCGCTACCACCATCGCCATCACTGTCGTAGAACGATTCCGAGGAAGGATGCTCCTGCTTAAAAATATTTTTTTGTAAGACAACGGTGCGATTGTGACTCGCTTTTGCTACAACGTTCTTTATTATTACCCCTGCGCCAGATGCGTCGGTTCTAACTGACAAAGAACTGGCCGATCTTGGCATGTCTTGGACACTCAACGTTTCAGCTTCTTGAAGCCATTCGTCGACGTTCACTAAACGAAAAATAACATGTGATCTTTAAATTAATTTTGATTTTTTTTGTTTCTATTACTTATTCAACAATTGTTTCGTTAACCGACCTCCTCCATGTCGAAGACATTCTATTCTTGCCTCTGCTTTTAATTTCGCCGTCTATCAACCGAAAGTTTATATATATATAGACAGATGTATATATATATATTTATTTATTTATTTACGTATTTAGAGAAATTTAATGTTATAGTAAGTAATACCTCTGCCCGGCGAATACTATGTTTTAATTCATCCATTTTTGTGTCTACATCAGGCCCATTCGGATCGCTAGGATCAGTCTATAAAATACATTTTAATTAACACGTTGTTAGAACAAAATGATTACAGGCTTTTCTTTACCTTCTGTCCAGATTCCTTCAACTGCTGAAGTACTTGTAATTTTCGATTATTTTCTCGTATACTACCCACTTCACGAGCGATTCTCGTCGACCAGCGACGTGCTTCTTTACCCAAAGTAGTAGCAGCAGCATGATCAGCAGTTATCCTGTTGTAAAGAACGATCCACTTTGATTTGATTATCACGATCTATATAAGAATTTTATTTGATCTCCAATAGTTATATACTATTATTGATACGAACCTATCTACCGGATCACTATCGCATGGTTCAAATTCATATTGTATGTGCTGCTTTAAGACAGGATAATATAGGCAGCAGCATTGTATATTATATTCCCTAGTGAGCTATAAAAAAATCGATATTAATTTAAAATCCTTTTTAACATAATTTTCAACGACATCATACCCATACACCTATGTAAATCCTTTACTGCAAATATTACATGGATAATATACATAAATGTAGCTTAAACAGGATATCCCTGTAAGACCATGCACTTAACTGCAATCAGTAAATCATGTATATATTATGTATATACATTTTTTACTTCGCGCGCGCGCGTATGTATGTATGTATGAGTATATGTATATATATAGACACACGCACACATGCGTACATAGCAAGATGTTTTGTAAAAAATAATCGCTCGAGTTTTTTGATTATTGAAAAAAAAGATGTGCAATGAATCACTCTCTTTCTCTGTCTCTCTCTCTCTCTTTTCAAAATAATATGTCGGACGAGCATTTTATATTAGATCAATCTTTCTAAAAAATTCTCTTTCTACGTATTTCTCGAATTTGGCTTGCAGAGATATCATATTATACACACGCACACACACATAAGTATATATAACATTGGTTGTACCTGTTGAGCTTGATCGCGAATTTTGCCAAAACTATTTTGCGTTGCCAAGCATGTAAGAAGTTCTGTACGACCCATAAGAGTTAAATATTCAGCTACTTTATCGTAAACGCCTTGTTCCAAATACTAGAAAATTCATTTGTATAAAAATAGCGTCAAGATAGAAAAATCTATAAAGAAAAAGAAAAAAAGTTATGACGATGTGTTCTTACTTGCATAGTAGATTGTAAATCAACTACAAAATATCTATTCTGATGAGCATTGGCAGCAGCAAGACTAAGTAGATAATCATTACGAGCTCCCGTAGATTTTTCTTCCAAAGCATCGCGTTTTGAGCTTACCTAATTCATGATACAAATTTGTACAATAAATCATTTGTTTTAAATTATTTGTAGACAAGTTAAATTTTTACTGTTACCTTAGCACTATTTTTTTGCAGCGACGTTATTGACTGGAAGAAGGAACCCTTCTTTTTCTTTAATCTATGTGATATAATATAATAATGAATAAATGCAATAAATAATCAAAATTGAAATATATAATACAGATAAAAAATTGTAGTCACATACTTTTCTTCTATATCTTTCGCTTTATCTCGAACATCGTGAGCACTGTGTTCCTCGTCGAAGTACAATTTTTTCGTTTTATCGACATCCTGTACACAGGCTTGTAACTCTTTTTGTACTATCAATAATTGGTCGATTGCCTAAAAGATAAACGAAAAGAGAGGTCGTGTCTACTCCGATAACATTGTTATATATATATAATTTTTTTCTGCTACATATATATATCCTTATTAAAATGTACCTTTTTTGAAATTTGAATTTTGTGCATTTTTAAACTTTTTGCGTCGTCGGCAATTTGTTGTTGAAAAACTTCAACGGCCGCTAAACGAGCTCTCGCGAGTTTTTCGTTCTCCTCGAGCACCGTTCTCCATACATTCCACATATTCCTATAATTTATAATGTTTGCCACGTATTTAATCTCTCGTGCCAATCGTGAATATTAGATCATTGGAATACTGTACCATTTTTCATCTCCCCCTTCGACCTTAAGATCCGGAATGTTTGGTATCTTTTTATTCAAATATGCGGAAGAGATCTTGAGTAATGCCTAAAATATTTTGATTATGATATATCTGCGCATAAATCAATCACGTTTGAAACGTAATTTATTTATTTCTTTTTTTTTTTATGACATAACGAAATATTTTTTAAACTTACCTCGGAATATGACTTTTCGATCGCGGATTTTTTAATTGTAAAATTACTGAAACAAGTTTATGATCGATCAAATTAACACGTTTGTCTCTAATTATGTAATAATATTTAAACGTTTTTTTATTTAATAACAAATTTTGTTCCCATTGAACTCACCGAATATCTTCCAGCAAATCGCACTCATGTTGATTTTTTGCTTGCAACTTTGCAGCTTGTTCTGTGTGTACATTCTTAAGAAATTTTGCATAATTTCCCTAAAAGATCAATACATCGGGATAATTTAAAAAGTATCATCGGTAGTTTGAATTTTTTACGTTGAGAAACTATAAGTGTAGGATATATACCGATTACGTAATGCGACCTACGATGGACTAGATTTCTTAGCTCTTCGTACATTCTTACAACATTCTTACAATAAGAAAAATAGTTGAGATCGTAACAAAAGTTGCTAAAGTAAAAAATCCTAAGGAAAAGTTCTGTCCATTTTTAGAAGAATGAGAGAAAATAATGAATTTATTAAAAAGAAGAAAAAAAAAGAAAACTAACTTTTCCATTAATATTAATAACTTCTTTCTATCTCGATGAAAGCTTTAGAATTCTTTTCCGATAAAAAGACTCGTCCTTGGAAGCTAAAAACTGATTCGGTATACGTAGATAGAACTTAGATCCAATAGAACGATAATTTTTCTATCATTTCTAAGATGTCTCGATCTACAGAACGTTATCCTATCGAAATGAGATAATGAGCAAACTCATTGATGATATCATTGAAGATCGAAACATCGACGGTGTGACGGAATGATAACGCAAAGTGGGTCAGAAATTCGAGGATTGAGGAAGCATCGAAGAATAAAAACGGTTTCGATCTTTTCCGATCTATACGTGCATCCACGCAACGTCTTTCACGCAGGTTGAACCCGTCTGATTTCATAACAGCATATCCACGGGTCCTTGCCCCGATTACCTACGAAACTACGATCATTTGGCATAGATTCGTAAACGTGCGCCGAAGCATGCATTGATTTTCTCATCGTGGTGCCGTCGAGGCGCTGCTTACGTCGATTTTTGCGTACGGTGACGTCGAAGATCGATATACAGATAGAAAGGGTAAGAGAGGGTAAGAAAGAAAGAAAGATAACTGAGACGTCGGCGAAACTTTATCGGCTAAGGAAATGATTATGAAAGATATAGAAAGCCGAGTATGCGCGAGAAGTAGGGAATCCGGTTAAGTTCATTGAGTATGCCGATGATAATGAGGGTGAAGGTTGATTTTAAAAAGCAGAGACAGAGAGAAAGAGAGAGAGAGAGAGAGAGAGAGAGGTATATAAAGTAAAAATAAAAAAGAAGATAAAGATAAACGAAGATAAGGATTGAGATGGGATTTTTGATCAGCTAGCTTACTTTTCTAGGTGGTGGTTGCATGCTGCTGAACGAGCCGCCTAGTCTGCAACCCTCGCTACCTGGCAGCTCGTTTTCCACGCCGTCCGCACGCACCGGAAGGTGGTGGCCCGTTGTTTTCGTACGTCTCTCGTCCAACAACAAATGCGCGCACCCACCCTCGCCGATCGCGTACTCGTACGCTACTGATTTCTTGCCCTCGACTGTAGGAGGACCGTTTATTGATCGCATCAGCGCCTGCGTTTCTTCGTTGCTCCACTACCTTCGAAAATCTCACCTCCTCCCGCACGTTTTCGTATGGCCACGGGGGTTGCTTGTCGAACCAGACTCACTTCCGGTTTTCCTTTCGGGGTTGTTGGTCCTCCAAGATGATGCTTAATACCGACCGATACTCTACGGTTACCGACTCTACTTCTTCGTTCTTTTGGTGAACGGAAGTGGAGAACGTATCAAGGACGATCGATAAGATAAATTCCTACGATAGGAAGGAAATTGATAAAGTAATGAAAATTTATTTTAACCTTTTATACGATACAAGTTCCCCTTTTTTTTGTGTTGAAAAAATATGTTATATATACTTGTTAAAGTACAGTGTATATAGTACAATATAGTTATAGTTTAGTTTTAGTTCATTAGGTATAACTAAACTAAACTATATATAAAGTATAACTTACATTTAATATAATAATAATAATGATGATAATATTAGCGATAATATATTCATTTATACTTGGTAAATAGTACAGTACGCATAGTATATGCGGTCTAATAATCCAAGTTATACTTAGTACACTGGCATATACTATCCCTGCTGTATATTAAGTATATAACGTATAATTCGTATTTAGGAAAAAGAAATATTTATCGAACACTAACGTATAAAGGAACAATTGATTTCGTTGCCAAAAAAAATGCGATAAAACCTAAAAAAAAAAAAAAAAAATATAAATATATACGAACGTGTGATTTCAAAGTTACAAGGAGTTATAAAGGACTAATGATAATATTAAAAGAATCTCACCTTGATTAGGTTTGATATTTGGAGAAAAAGGACTTTGGTTTTCTTTGGAATGATCTTGGAATGGTCGTGTGATATGATATTTCTTATCCTTGAGAAGAACCTTAGGAGCCTAAAGAATAAAATGGAAAAAAAGAAAATATACATATAAAGAATTAGAAAAGATTATTGAGAAATCGTATTGTAAACTTTATTGATAGTACAAAATGGGAAAAGTTTGTATCGATGCGAATCGAAAGGACACGGTGTATTTTGAATAACACAATCAATATCGCATATAAGAAACATACCTCGTATTATATATATACAAAATACAAAAAATCGCATAATACATACGTCTTTAAACTAGATCTTACGAGCAACAGGTTTATCCAAGGATTGTCCCACAAAGCTCCTTGGATATAAACAGTCGTGTTTCAGAAAAACGGTGCTCCATCCATATATATAAATATGAATGTGGGGAGAAGCGGTAGATAAAGGGAGGAAGGAAAGGAAGGGAAAGGTCGTGAACGTTCGCACTTTCAAAGAACGTACATACGAGAAACGGATGAGACTCATGACAACTCGTCGGGTGGTAAAGGTCCAAGGTCCTGATCGGCAGGTAACCCTATGCCGCCTTCGACATCGCCGTCAGAACCCATCGGCAGTGCCGCTTCTGGTTGAGGTACCGGTTCTGCGGCTTGCAAGAGAGCATTTATTGGATTTCCTCCGGCGTCTAATACCGGATCGGCAGTGGCTTCTGCGAGATTCGTAACCGATTTAGATTTTAAACATTGAAAATCAACGTGACGACTTTTTGCCTCTTCCTTCTCCCAAGACATGTGTATAAACGGCCTTTGAACGTAATTGTAAATAACTTCGGCACGACCGCCAGCCCTCTTCTTAACTTTTTCTTTATAAGTAGGATAACCTTCGATTCCTAAACGTATCTTTTTCAAACCACGCTCTTTCATCACTTGTTTGGCTACATCTCTATTTTCGATGTATTTGAAAAATCTATACATAGCGGTACTGTTAACGGCTACACGAGAAAAACAAAATATTATAACGTACTCCTTGTATCGAAAGGACTTTCCGTTTCGAGTTTAGCATTCGACACTTACTCTGCGAATATTCTTCTCCCATTTGCGGCGGATATTCTTCGTCCCAATCGACTATATCGTCTTCCAATAAGACGACAATGTGGCACTCTCTATCGCCTCTACGTGCACTATTTACCATCAAAGGTAACATCAAATCTTCTAAGAATCTTTCGAATTGGCAGCGAGCACCTTCGTTAGATAATTCGTGTAATAATCCTCCTATAATAAAGGAATTAAAAAAAAAAAAAAAAACAATTCAAGAAGGCTATATTCTATTTATACCGATTAATTATTGCAGTATTTCAAAAACGATAAACTTACTTAAATTTTGACACTTTACGGTATTTGCATTAAAAGGAACGAGAAGATAGTCGCAAGCTTCGCGTAATTCCTGTACAGTGACCGTAGGAGGACAACGTATTATTCCACCTTTGTAATATTCAAGAATAGCTTGAAACACCATCGCTGATATTCCATCGGCAACTTTGTACTCTCCGCGTTCGTTTGGCTGAGCATATTCGACGCCAGAACTAAACATTCGTCCTAACATTGTATTCGGGCGTGCAGTAAATAAAGCTGGGTCTATAATAAATCTAAAACGAATTTTATATCACTCGTATTACGTGCTTTTCTTTGTTTATATTTTGTAATTACGGCCTTAGTTTAGATAGTTTTAAATTTACCTTGTGTTATCGACGATCAATGTTATTCGTTCATCGCTACCTTGCGGAATACTAGCCTCTGTAGCAGAACTGTTGCATGGTATAATATCTCTACTTTGGTTTTGTTGACTCTTTCCAAGCCCAACTCCAGAACGGAGTCTAAAGAAATAAGAACATCATGTTATAATCTTTTTGCATAGATGAAAGAGGAATAATTCAATGCGACAAGAAATTAGAATAATAAACATATAAAGCATCATTGGGTATACAATAGAGTAGTAGAGAAACCTACCTTATGGAATACAAGATGTGGACTGTTTTTACTTAAATGAAAATGAAAAAATAGTTGATGTATGATCAATGAAAAATTCAAGTAAAGAAATGTCTGATTTCTATATTCTATAATATAATAATACGAAGCAATGTCCATAAAAAAGTGAATTTCTAAAAAAACAAGCGCTACCAATGATCTCTATATTTTATCTTTGTGCATTACCTGCTCGATTGATTTATATTTGTGCCATGTCTGCCTGAATTATAAGAATGGCAGTGCCGATCGTTGCTTCCATCCCTCTGTACCAGACAAGGTTTTGGTTTGGACGAACCACCACAACTACATGCAAAACAACCACATTTCCTTACTAATGTTTGCTACCAATGACAAGCATCGAGTGACATTTACTGATTTTAAACTAATTCGAGTTTTTTAATAAAATGATGTAAACGCGTTTAAAGAAAATTTAACTAATAAAATATGAATGTGGTGTGAATGGTGGCTACATCATGCCAATGACAAATGTATCAGCACAAAATGTATATCTAAAAGACAAGCTTCGTATGACGCAACTTCACACAGTAATATTTCTTCGTTAATCAAAATAATGAGTTACAGATTGTAATATAAATTTTCCTTGCATAAAAATAGTTTACTATCTTTCTTTCGAGGATAAAGCTTAAATTCATAAATGTATTCTCATAATTACACTTATTGTTTTATCGTATCGTTATTTACTACTGATCTAACATCGGATATAGATAAGTAGTTTGTTCATAATTTAAAGAATGTGAGAGACATGCATGTAACAAGTTTAAAGTACCAAATGTGCATGCTACAAGTCTAGAGATATTATTATTTAAGAAATGAGATAGTATAATCTACTTTTATTATCAGTATATATACATATATACACATATATATATAAATATATATACATACATATATCATACATATATACATATACATATATATACACACCACGCACACACACATATACGTATATATATGCACACATATGTATGCGCGTTCAAATCTCAAATATTCTATATAACAATTGAATTGATTGTAAATAAAAGTACAATATGAAAATTTCATTATTATTGTTATAATAAAATATCTCAATATTTTTGAATTTCCAAACAGCTTTATGCACCGTATTGACGATGAATATTTTACCTTAATCTATTTTGGTATAATCTTTGTTGCCCTCTTGGATCTGTCTCTTTATAATCAGTTTCCGTATCGCTGCTACTATCTTGCGAATAATTTAATCTTTCTGCTGGATTTGTCATTTCTGGCCAACTGTAACGAAGCTAACATAAATCATCAATTAAAGATTTTTCAAAAGAATACACAAAACGTGATAAGCTGAAAAAAGAATAAAATTAAATCATTGATAAGAAATATTCATATACACACACACACACACACACACACACATACACACTCATGTGTGTACATATATATATGTGCGTGTACTACTTTCTACTAGAAAGTTCTTAATTTATATAAAGCCAGTAATAAAGACAAAAAGTTGCTAAAAATAAAAGCAAAAATAAATTCTCAAAAGGACTGAATTTTTCACTGATGAATTATTAATATATTTAAACCGTATATATGTACATTAGACCCTACTCACAATTTAAATGTAGACAAGTACCACTTCTTTAAGAGCCACCTCATCGACGTATAAACTTCCCAGCCGCACAATTTATGGTTGCCTTCAATTTTTCTTTTTATACGAACGTGCATTCCACAACGATAACGTGTTCGGTGCAACGGTTGTCCGCTTAGTCAGGTCAAATTTTCTTGACCAAGGTTAAGAACGAACGATTTCCATTATCTGATCTCTCGCGCGTGAACACTAGGAGCAAAGGGCGTTCTCGATGTTGACAATTTTTCCATTAAATTCGACGAATGAAATCTGCTGAAAAACAAAATGACGCTTTAAATGGGTGCAGATAACACATGAAACATGTGACGTTAGTCATCACTCGTCGTTCCGATTGAAATTTTTATACGTTTGCAATTTCGTTTTTTCTTTGTTTATTACTAAATATAAGATTTTAATGGGGTAAAATACCTTTGCATCAAACGAAATTGTTTCGGTTTAGAAATATAATATTGATATAAATAAAAACCTCTTCGATTGAAAATATCTCAGAACGTTCTCATACTTTCTTCGTGGAAAGAACACGGGCTACCTACTACTTAATAATTCCTTTCGTCATATATATGAAATAGAAGTAACGACATCTACCGAATGGTTAGTTAAGGTATTAACTTTTAGATCACGTTCGTTTGTTACCGACGAATCGAAGCAAAGATCAGACGCGACGGCAGGAAGAAATACAAGATTAATATAAAAATAAAAATAGTATTTATTTTTTTTATTCACAGATTTATATCGTATATACCATTATAAAGAGATTTATTTTAGTAGCCCAAACCCACGTGCACCCTTCATCCGTTGGAATATACAGAAACATCAGAATTCTTAGGTTAGGACATTCTAAGAGCACCATCCAATCTTATCGTATTTCCATTTAAAAGTGGATTTTCGATGATATGTTGTGCCAGTTGTGCGTATTCATCAGGTTTACCTAATCTTTGCGGATGAGGTATCATTTTGCACAAAGAGTCGCGTACTTTATCTGGTAAGGATCCAAATAACGGAGTATCGAATAATCCAGGCGCAATAGTGACAACGCGTATACCATGTTTGGATAAATCACGAGAGATCGGTAAAGTCATTCCAACGACAGCACCTTTACTGGCAGAATACGCTGCTTGTCCCATTTGTCCATCGTACGCTGCCACGCTTGCTGTATTGATTATAACTCCACGTGCCCCATCCTCGTTAGGTTTATTTTCACCGATAAGACCAACGGCTATTCTGATTACATTAAAAGTTCCGATAGTATTTACTTTCAATACTTTTTCAAATTCTTTTAACTGATGAGGTTGATTCTTATTAAAGTCATAAGTCTTATGAGCGTATCCTATTCCTGCTGCATTTACTACTGCAGTTAACCTACCAAACTTATGCTTAGCCATTTTCACAGCTGCTGATACATCTTCTTCTGAAGTGATCTATAAACATATACGTCGTATATAAAATTAATATAACAAGTTCGTGTTTAAGTAAAACTTTAATAGACGCAAGATTAACTTGTCATAATCTTACATCGGTTGGTACAAACACAGCATCGTCTTTGTAATGATCCGCAAGCTCTTGTCCTTTCGAGCTAGGAAGATCCGCAATTACAACTTTTGCACCTTTTTTGACGAATCTTTGTACGGTTCCACGACCAAGACCAGAAGCTCCACCGGTTATCAATGCTACCGTATTCTGAAATGTTTTTTAATTTGATACATTTGTTCTACCATCTCATTAGATACAAAACTATTACATATTGATATATAGAATTTAATTTATATGCCCTTTCGTTATTATAATTCTCATTGTTATTAATAGATAATTTTTATCCTCGTTGACACGTCCGCATACGCATATATACGCAGTTATATTAAGTATACGTGATATAATCTGAAGTTAGGAGCAACATTTCTAATTGTTGTCAATAATAGCAACTAATTACCTGAAGCATTATAGCTATAGTTTTAGCACAAAAAATGTAATGAAATGTTTTCACAAGAAGAAGAAGTAACCGGCTTCACTCC